>NC_086017.1:176259166-176562196 GCF_029281585.2 Gorilla gorilla gorilla
CCTCTCAGACCACTTGAAGTTTGCAAATTGTCAGTAAAAAATAACTAATAAATATTACATATTATATTTCTTTTGAGGACAGAATTCAATACATTTGTGTAAAAAAAATCCTCATTATTCACAGATTCTGTACTTTTGAATCCCCTAGTGGCTTAAATTTATTTGTGACCCACAAATACTCCAGGTTTGGGAGTCATTTGTGGATCCATGCAAAGTGGCAAAAAATGAGCACATGCTGCCAGCTGAGGTTAACAGTGGCAGCACTCTTACTTAGGTTTAGCTCTCTTTCAGAGATGACCATAATATGCAGCTGGTTGGTGAAAGTGCAGTGTAGTACAAGACTTCTGAGCTCTGGGACTGATTTTGAATCCTAACTCTGGCACTTATAAGTGGGGTGGCCTCAGGCAAGTCACTTAACACTTCTGAACCGCAGTTTCTCTTTTATAAAATAAAGAAAATCTACCAGGACGAGTTCTTTCTGACACTTAAGGATTTCACATATAATCTATGTGAAATATGAGGTGTATGTGTATCTGTGCATGTGTGTATGTATCTATCTGTTTTGGTTTATACATAATATATATTTCCTCTAAGAGCAGCGGTTCAGTATTTGTTAACTCAATGTTTGCCCAAATTTTATAGAACATAACTACTTTTTAAAATAGGATGTATTTTTATTTTTTTAATTTTTATGTATTTATTTATTTTGATACAGGGTCTCACTCTTGCTCAGACTGGAGTGCAGTGGTGCAATCTCAGCTCACTGCAGCCTCAGTCTCTGGGCTCAAGCGATCCTCCCACTCTCAGCCACCCGAGTAGCTAGGACTACAGGCACACACACCACATTCAGTTAGCTTTTGAATTTTTTTCTAGAGACAGAGTTTTTCCATGTTACCCAGGCTGGTCTTAAACTCCTGGGCTCCAGCGATCCACCGATCTCAGCCTCCCAAAGCGCTGCGATTACAGATGTGAGCCACTGTGCCAGCCTAGACTGTGTATTTAAAGTGTTTATATGCTAGAAATTCTAATAAACTCTGGGATGTGCAGAGCTTTAGACCACAAGAGATTTCAGTCAAGTGGGGAAAAACTAATATTTTCATAAAAGAATTAAGTAAATTCTTTTGAGAGACACTTGGCAAATCAAAGGAGATAAAATCCAGGCCCTATGTAGCACTTCTGAATGACAAGGATTATGTATCTTCTCATACCTCACATATTTTTCTTTACAAGGAAGTAAGAATTGGGGGATGGGACAGACTGGAGCAACAGTTTCAATCTTTATGCTAAGTCTTTTATGTAATTCTCAATCCAGTTTCCAAATAAACCATGGAATGCATCTCACCTCTCTGTTTTATGGCTTCTAAAATTATCCACAGCATACAGTTAGTGTGGGCACGCCATGTACTTTACTGACCACAGGCACTGAAAAATTTATTTCCTCATATCTGAGGGCCTGTGAGTATTATATTACCCATGCTTTCTTCTACCTTAATACACATGCACTTGTGTTTTTAGGCACCAAATAACACAACAATCTCTTATGCCATTAAAGTTAATTTTTCTATTATTTTCAGCCTCAGCAGATGTTACTGGGAAGTGAGAGAGCCACTACAGTCCTATTAGTGAGCCTAAATGTCTCTGAATTAGCTCAGTGCTAAATTTCGTAATACAAATTGACATTTTATGACCACATAACACACACACAAAAAGTCAATTTCCACTCCCTGAAACAAGTGCGTTAAATTCAGATGACATATTTTCAGCTAAAGTATTTATCCTATCTCATTCCAACACAGATGTGAGGTAGGACACAGATTAAGACATTATTAATCTAGCAGGAATATGGATTTTTAAAATTTACAATTTAGGACAGAGAGAAAGCACACTACAGCTCTAATTTTCCTTTTTTTCCACCCTGATCACTAACATTTAATTAGAAATTTATGGAAATAATTTACTAAAAATTGTCTGTTCAATTGAAAGTTCTGTTTCATTTCATATGCAGCTTTCTTTAAGACTATCAGTTATGTCATCACATTCAAACCAAATTATAAATATCCTCTCATTTTCAATTTTCATTTTGGTCTAATTTTTCTTGTACTATCTGAGGAAAGCTTTTTTTTTTCTAGTAAAGTTCATTATCAGTTCCCAACACTTTCTCCAACCTTGGTTCAGTTGCCCCAGATCTGTGGAACTTACCCATCGGAAACTTACCATCGGTTTTCTCAGCTAGTTCAGGTAAAAATCGCCACTGTCCTCTAGCCCAGAACCATTTTTCAGTCTTCTCCCACCATTCACACTCTTCCCAGAAGCACTTAGCTAGCAGGTGCATGGCTCTTAGAATTGAGAGACGAACAGGTGTTGGAATAAAGACCACTTGTTCTAATATCAGCTTCAACAGAACAGGTAGTGGCCTTCAAGTTTCTAATGCAGAACTCCTGTTTGTGGCTCAGAAGGCTAGAATGGCTCTGACAAAATTGATTCAAGTTAACTGAAAAAATTTATTAAAGACATTGAGCTATCCCTTCTTGGTGTCTCTAAACACCTGTTACATTATGAAAGCCACTAACACCAGGTACTCGATGTACAGTCATCTTGCTTTGTATATCCTTTTATAGTACTTGAAGTTATGGCTCATTACAACACTAAAATATCCTCTGAACATTTTTATAGCTTTTCTTAAGTCTATATCCTCAATACATACTTCAAAGGAAACAATGTATGATGAAGTTTATATATCTCACCCTTCGTATGACCCTGATTAAAAAAACTATTTTTATAATCATACAGTCTCATATTCTGTGTGGTGGTAAATGTAACCATGTATTATTTTTACAACCAATGGAGGTAAACTATTCCACCATAATGTAAATTCCCCAGGAATGTTATTCACATCTATAATCCTCAGCATTATTCTTACCTAAGGTTCCAATCATACATTGACAAAAATGGCAGAGGGAGAGAGAGACAGAGAAACAGGGAAAGACAGACAGACATTTTTTTTTCTTGCAGAAAAGCCTTTGGTCTGTTAAGACTGGCACATGTAATCCTGTGTGGCTTAATAACACTTTTCTTTATCATCTCCTGATCCTTCTTCTCAATACTGAGACCTGGTTCAAGCAGAAATCGTTAAGCCATTGTTTAATGGAGTCATATAAAATGAGCATATTTTATGACAACCCATAGCCATTCCAAACAATGGGGACAGGTGAACTACTTAATATGTTCACAGGCTTACCATAACAACATTATCAAAACAAATCCTCAAAATGTATCACTCCATGGGTGAATTATCCGTTTGTAGATAACAAATTCAGAGTGAACAGCTTTTACAAATATTTGCACTTTTTAGCTATGCTACGTAGTAATCATAAAAGACAAAACTGAAAAGCACTTTCATGCTAGAATTTATCTCCTGTAGGGAATATATATATATATATATATATATATATATATATATATATATATATATATTTACACATACATGTATATATTATAAAACTGAGAAAAGAATGATATCCAGTACCTCAGTAGCATAGTCTTTAAAAAGAATTCATTATTTCATCCCACTATCTCTACCTCATGACATAATATTCCATAAATGACTGCAGTTTGTTAGGAAGAAAAAACACATTGCTTCCAGAAGCTCTGCTCTACTGAGGCTGAGTAGCTAATATGGTTCCTTAAATTAATATATTTTAAAATAGTTTTTAAAAATTGTATTTAAGATTTAGTACATTTTGTATTATGAATAAAATTAATTGTAGACATAGGTTTTGTTAGAACCAAATTGTGTATATTTTTCTTCAGGTGGAACATTGGTGAGCATATATGTAAAGGGACAAACTTTGCTCTCCCATTTACCTCGGAAATCTTATTGAAATAATCCAACCAGAGTTCTGTGAGGCTAAAGATATAATATACTTTCTGAGCAATGTATTAAACATTTTTGTTTGAGGAAAGTAAGATCATTTCTTGTTGCTGTGTTACTGAAGTGTGACAAGGGCATCAGTATGTTTTAATTTTTGTTATTACATGCAATATATGTCCCTTCTCCAGAAACTAATTTCAGCCTTTCAGCCCTAGATTCTTCTATGAAAAGAGAATCCATTGCTACTTAGATTTTGTTTGGGGTAAATGAAACTTCCATTATTTATCTGAAATAAATGTTTAACGACAAGTTACATTAAAAAGAAAATAAAACTTTGCAGAAGTTTCAATGTAATCTGGAATATCAAAACAAACTTAAATTTGTTATGTTTCAGTATTAAAAAGATCCTGGAACATAAATATGTACAGCAAGCTTGGCAGTTATGACATCAAATGATAAGATGTATGCAAAACAGGTTGACTGTGCACTGGTTACTAACGTGTTTGAGTCCAGTAAGACAGAACACCTACAGACAAGCTACGTGAAGCTGATTGATTACCTACAGGTAAGCAGCAAGGAACACCAGAAGCCTGGAATTTATGAAGAAAGATGAATAGCCCTAGGCTTAGGAGAGCTTCCCCAGGTGGACAGAATCTCTTCTGTCCCTGCTCTTCTAGCACAGCAACTGAGGGACCCTGGAAAGTAGCCTGCCCTTGGTTTTATATAACTGGGAGCCTGGAATCACTTGGTTAAAGTGTTGAGAAAACATCCTGTTTTTAGGAGGTACTGGAGCAGAGCCCAGGCTGTTCCATTCAGTTTCTTCTTATCTCAGGATGTTTCATTCTCAGAACAATCTAGTTATTCATAAGAACTACAAACAAGTATGTGGGAAAATTGGGTCACTCCAGGGCTACCTGAAGAAGTGTCCTGCAATGTAGCATAATGATCAACAAATACAAAGTTATTAGGCAAATTATATGCCTTTGATAAAAAAAATACTAATGCAAACTTTTGGAAATATTTAGGGTAGAATCGTTGATTACATGGGATTCAAATAGCATAGTTTTAATTTGGTAGCTGTATTTTCTCAAACACATATAAATACCCCTCAGTGGAACATTGTTTATTACTACCATAACTACTGGTCAGAATTTAGAAGGGTCATTGTGATTTTAGAGAAGTAGGTGCCAACCTCATCTTCAGTGGTAGGAAAAATAGAATGGTCCCAAGAATTTATTTTCACAAGGCCTCTATATGTAGATTGTAGACCTATGCTTTGATGTTATAACATCTTAAGAATGCCTTATTAATTGGCAACATTTAGACACATTAATATTAGGTTGGTATTTCTTTAATCAGTAGGTTTGCCTCTAGATCTGTATTGTTTTCCTGAGTTAAAATGCGTTTTATCTTCTCTGTCTTGGATGTCGGTAAAATAAGATTCTTCTGGCCCGTTATTTGCAGCAGTTTCAAGAAGTGGTAAATTATTATCACACTTGCAAGACCATTTTATTTGGTCAATTGATGTTCCTTATTATTTTTATTTTTGCTATCATTGGTTTTTTATTAGCCAATTGAATTTTCCACCTTTTGTTTTCTGCCAAATGTATTTATTTATTTTACAAGCATACACATACACAAACACACACACACACACCCCACAACTCCAGGCACACTCTTTCTATTTATTCCTTCTTTCCATCCCATTGTAATTGGTTCATCAGTATCGTTTCAACCAAGAACTCAGAACTATTTGGTTTGCTTATGTAACAGCTTCTTACTATGACTATTCTGCAAGCTGACTTAACAATCTGCTTCTGTGCATTACTGGGAACATACACTATTCCAAGATACTTTAAACTGCTTGAGATAACTTTTCATTACCAAATCGCTATTTTATGCTGTACTAGGAAAATATTGACTTGCTCTTACTATTTATTATTTCAGTAGCTAATGTTATAGTTTGTTGCAAATGCCCATCCACTTGCCTAGAATATATGTGTAATAGGGTATGCGAACTGAATTAATATTTTATTTCTATCATGATGTTTCTTCGTTTTCCTCTAAGACAGTTTTTGTTTTTGAAATGTCAAATTTCATTACATAAACATGCCATTATTGTAATTCAGAATCTTTCAAAGGAGGTGAGCATCATTCAGTTGTTATTGTACAATTATACACACTAGAAAGTCCAAAAACAAATCACTTTTATTTGATAAGAGATTTTGCATTAATACTTCATTTTAATATTAAATAATATCTCTATTTAAACAGGAATGTCACTTTTCATGTCTCTTAATCTCTTTGCTAATTGTCTTCTAGTACGTTTTATTAATTATATTTTACCAAAATAAATTTCTAAAAGGTTAAATGTATTATCTAGGCTCTAACAGGTTAATCTCTGTCTTTCGTTTTTCTTCCTTCTTGAATTACTAAACCCATTTGCCAATAGAATTTGTCCTATGCAAACAGGATATCTGTTGATATTTTTTCAGCATAAAATATCCCTTATTAAATAATAAATGCCTATCTGAGAGGAATTCAGTCTCATTCATCTCATTATTTCTCTTCCCCCACCCCCACTTTACCTGTTCTTGTGAATCATTTTTACAATGTTTTGAACATAGTAGGTTACTATATTTAGGGCCTTGTTATTAATATTATAGTTACAAAATTTAATTTGTGTATTTCACTGTGCTAAACACCCATGCATATAAATATTTCACAATTTATATCTAACTTTTAAAAGTTGGTGCTATTATTATTCCCAATTTACAGAAAGGAAAACTAATGTTTATATATTATGTTAAATGATTTGCCTGAGGTCACACAGCTGGTAAATACAGTGCTCGGATTCAATAGCGGGCATTCTAACTCCAGAACATGTCTCTTAATCAACACACTATACCGCACACTCCACATTTTCCTGCCTCTGGAAAGGTTAAACAGTGTCCTCTCTGGACTCATAGGTGACATTCAATTTAAATTTACTATGATGCTGCATTGATGTTCCGTCTTTGATATCTCTGATGCATGTTGTGCTTTAAATTTAGGCTCAGAAGCCACCATGTATTACTGCTGGCACCCATCACCATGAACAGTACCTTTGGCAGACAATTTTGTCAGACCCCTCTCCAGTTCTACTCCCTTTTCTCATTTTCATTGTTTTGACTATTGAATTCCTAACCCCATATCTTGCCTTTGAAACCAATTTCTGTCATATATATAGTTCCATCTAGATATTTTTTAAATAATCTTACTAGAAATCTGGATTTCTCCTTATGTTAGATTTTGCTCACACCTTTAAGGTCTACTGCAGGCTTGAGAGGGTTAGATTCTTCAATATTCTATCTTCCAAGCTATTCCTCATTCTCTGCACCCAAGGAGAGGTGTTTGGATTTATGAGGCTGACCCATATTCACCAAAATAATAAGGGATTGATATATAAACCAGAATATCAATATCTATTTATAGTGAGAACTATATCACAGATATCAGAATAATTACATGAGCTTTACAGTGACCTTTCTGAAAAAAATAAAGAAATTAAAAAGTGAAAATAGCATTGTTCGGTGAACATAAAATCAAAGCAAGAATAGATAACTAGACAATCTTTTTTTCTAATTTTTAATTTTTATTTATTTATTTATTTATTTATTTATTTATTTAATAGATAATGTATTCTGTTTCATGGCAGGATACTTGACCTGCTATTTCCTCATGAGGCATCAACATCTCTGGGGCAGTATTGGAAAAGTAGTAGGAAGTTCTTGCTCACTAATTTCCTTTAGCTGGTTATTGGTTTTAATAGTTCTTCCTCAAAGTGGTTACAATACACTTGATAAGGTTTTAGCTTTCATTTATTCATTGATTCATTCATTTAAAAATGTTTGCTAAACACAGATCATGTGCTAAGCACTAAACAAATCAGCGAAGAGACCACATTAACAAAGCAGACATGGTTTCTACTCTTAGTGAATTTATAATTTAGTGAGGGGGTCATTCATTAAAGAAGTAATCACACAAATAAGAAATTACAACTGCCTTTATTACTCTGAAGGAAAAATAAATGGTGGTATGTGACTACAGTACAAAAGACCCAGTTTTCCTTGGGAAGTTAGGGAAGGCTTCCCTACAGAAGTGATTTTTGAGATCGGTATTAAAGGATGAATGAATGGACCCTACCAAGGACTAGAGGAAGGGACTTAGGCAGTGGAAACATGGAACAAGATCTTCAGGTGGGAAATCGCTTGGGTATTTTAAGTAATTAACAAAGCAGGTGTGGCTGGAACTTAGTGAATGAGAGAAGAGTGATTAATGATTGAGGTGTGTGTGTAGGGAGGCGGGTAGTTGAGAAGTAGAGACCTTGAAGGGGAATCCTGCATATATTACAGATTTTGAAATTTCTTTTCTTTATTATTATTATACTTAAAGTTCTAGAGTACATGCGAACAACGTGCAAGTTTGTTACATAGGTATACATGTGCCATCTTGGTTTGCTGCACCCATCAACTCGTCATTTGCATTAGGTATTTCTCCTAATGCTATCCGAACCCGAGCCCCACACTCCTCCACAGGCACCGTGTGTGATGTTCCCCTCCCTGTGTCCATGTGTTCTCTTTGTTCGACTCCTGTTTATGAGTGAGAACATGCCTTGTTTGGTTTTCTGTCCTTGTGATAGTTTGCTGAGAATGATGGTTTCCAGCTTCTTCCATGTCCCTGCAAAGGACATGAACTCATCCTTTCTAATGGCTGCATAGTATTCCATGGTGTATATGTGCCACATTTTCTTAATCCAGTCTATCATTGATGGATTTGTTCCAAGTCTTTGCTATTGTGAATAGTGCTGCAGTAAACATACGTGTGCATGTGTCTTTATAGTAATATGATTTATAATCCTTTGGGTATATACCCAGTAATGGGATGGCTGGGTCAAATGGTATTTCTAGTTCTAGAGCCTTGAGTAATCGCCACACTGTCTTCCACAATGATTGAACTAATTTACACTCCCACCAACAGTGTAAAAGCGTTCCTAATTCTCCACATCCTCTCCAGCATCTGTTGTTTCCTGACTTTTTAATAATTGCCATTCTAACTGGTGTGAGATGGTATCTCATTGTGGTTTTGATTTCATTTCTCTGATGACCAATGATGATGAGCATTTTTTCATGTGTCTGATAGCTGCATAAATGTCTTCTTTTGAGAAGTGTCCATTCATATCCTTCGCCCACTCTTTGTGGGGGTTTTTTTTTGTAAATTTTTTTTAAGTTCTTTGTAGATTCTGGATATTAGCCCTCTGTCAGATGGGTAGATTGCAAAAATTTTCTCCCATTCTGTAGGTTGCGTATTCACTCTGATGGTAATTTCTTTGGCCGTGCAGAAGCTCTTTAGTTTAATTAGATCCCATTTGTCTATTTTGACTTTTGTTGCCATTGCTTTTGGTGTTTTAGTCATGACGTCCTTGCCCATGCCTATGTCCTGAATGGTATTGCCTAGGTTTTCTTCTAGGGTTTTTATGATTTGAGGTCTAACATTTAAGTCTTTAATCCATCTTGAATTCAGTTTCGGCTTTCTACATATGGCTAGCCAGTTTTTCCAGCACCATTTATTAAATAGGGAATCCTTTCCCCATTTCTTGTTTTTGTCAGGTTTGTCAAAGATCAGATAGTTGTAGATGTGTGGTGTTATTTCTGAGGCCTTGGTTCTGTTCCATTGGTCTATCTCTCTGTTTTGGTACCAGTACTATGCTGTTTTGGTTACTGTAGCCTTGTAGTATAGTTTGAAGTCAGGTAGCATGATGCCTCCAGCTTTGTTCTTTTGGCTTAGGATTGTCTTGGCAATGGGGGCTCTTTTTTGTTTCCATATGAACTTTAAAGTAGTTTTTTCCAATTCTGTGAAGGAAGTCATTGGTAGCTTGATGGGAATGGCATTGAAACTATAAATTACCTTGGGCTATTATATTGATTCTTCCTATCCATAAGCATGGAATGTTCTTCCATTCGTTTGTGTCCTCTTTTATTTTGTTAAGCAGTGGTTTGTAGTTCTCCTTGAAGAGGTCCTTCACATCCCTTGTAAGTTGGATTCCTAGGTATTTTATTCTCTTTGTAGCAAATGTGAATGGGAGTTCACTCATGATTTGGCTCTCTGTCTGTTATTGATTTATAGGAATGCTTGTGACATGTGAACATTGATTTTGTATCCTGAGACTTTGCAGAAGTTGCTTATAAGCCTAAGGAGGTTTTGGCCTGAGACGATGGGGTTTTCTAAATACACAATCATGTCACCTGCAAACAGGGACAATTTGACTTCCTCTTTTCCTAATTGAATACCCTTTATTCTTTTCCCTTGCCTGATTGCCCTGGTGAGAACTTCCAACTCTATGTTGAATAGGAGTGGTGAGAGAGGGCATCCTTGTCTAGTGCCAGTTTTGAAAGGGAATGCTTCCAGTTTTAGTCCATTCAGTATGATATTGCCTGTGGGTTTGTCATAAATAGCTATTATTTTGAGATGCATTCCATCAATACCTAGTTTATTGAGAATTTTTAGCATGAAGGGCTGTTGAATTTTGTTGATGGCCTTTTCTGCATCTATTGAGATAATCATGTAGTTTTTGTCATTGGTTCTGTTTACGTGATGGATTATGTTTATTGATTTTCATATGTTGAACCAGCCTTGCATCCCAGGGATGAAGCCAACTTGATAGTAGTGGATAAGGTTTTTGATATGCTGCTGGATTTGGTTTGCCAGTATATTATTGAGGATTTCTGCATTGATGTTCGTCAGGGATATTGGTCTAAAATTCTCTTTTTTTGTTGTGTCTCTATCAGGCTTTGATATCAGGATAATGCTGGCCTCATAAAATGAGTTAGGGAGGATTCCCTCTTTTCTATTGATTGGAATAGTTTCAGAAGGAATGCTACCAGCTCCTCTTTGTACTTCTAGTAGAATTTGGCTGTGAATCTATCTGGTCCTGGACTTCTTTTGGTTGGTAGGCTACTAATTGTTGCCTGAATTTCAGAGCCTGTCATTGGTCTATTCAGATATTCAACTTCTTCCTGGTTTAGTCTTCAGAGGGTGTCTATGTCCAGGAATTTATCCATTTCTTCTGGATTTTCTAGTTTATTTGCATAGAGACGCTTATAGTATCCTCTGATGATAGTTTGTATTTCTGTGAGATCGGTGGTGATATCCCCTTTATCATTTTTTGTTGCATCTATTTGATTCTTCCCTCTTTTCTTCTTTATTAGTCTTGCTAGCAGTCTATCAATTTTGTTGATCTCCAAAAAGTCAGCCCCTGGATTCATTGATTTTTTTGCAGGATTTTTTGTGTCTCTATCTCCTTCAGTTCTTCTCTGATCTTAGTTATTTCTTGCCTTCTGCTAGCTTTTGAATGTGTTTGCTCTTGCTTCTCTAGTTCTTTTAATTGTGATGTTAGGGTGTCAATTTTAGATCTTTCTTGCTTTCTCTTGTGGGCATTTAGTGCTATAAATTTCCCTCTACACACTGCTTTAAATGTGTCCCAGAGATTCTGGTATGTTGTGTCTTTGTTCTCATTGGTTTCAAAGAACATCTTTATTTCTGCTTTCATTCCTTTATTTACCCAGTAGTCATTCAGGACCATGTTGTTTAGCTTCCATGTAGTAGTGCGGATTTGAGTGAGTTTCTTAATCCTGAGTTCTAATTTGATTACACTGTGATCTGAGAGACAGTTTGTTGTGATTTCTCTTCTTTTACATTTGCTGAGGAGTGCTTTACTTCCAATTATGTGATGAATTTTAGTATAAGTGTGATGTGGTGTTTAGAAGACTGTATATTCTGTTGATTTGGGGTGGAGAGTTCTGTAGATGTCTATTAGATCTGCTTGGTGCAGAGCTGAGTTCAAGTCCTGAATATCCTTGTTAACCTTCTGTCTTATTGCTCTGTCTAATATTGACAGTGGGGTGTTAAAATCTCCCATTATTATTGTGTGGGAGTCTAAGTCTCTTCTTAGGTCTCTAAGGAATTGATTTATGAATCTGGGTGCTCCCGTATTGGGTGTATATATATTTAGGATAGTTAGCTCTTCTTGTTGAATTGATCCCTTTACCATTATGTAATGGCCTTCTTTGTCTCTTTTGATCTTTGTTCGTTTAAAGTTTGTTTGATCAGAGACTAGGATTGCAACCCCTGCTTTTTTTTTTTTTTTTTGCTTTCCATTTGCTTATTAGATCTTTCTCCATCTCTATTTTGAGCCTATATGTGCTTCTGCACGTGAGATGAGTCTCCTGAATACAGCACACTGATTAGTCTTGACTCTTTATCCAATTTTCCAGTCTGTGTTTTTAAATTGGGGCAGGTAGCCCATTTACATTTAAGGTTAATATTGTTATGTGTGAATTCGATCCTGTCATTATGATGTTAGCTGGTTATTTTGCCCGTTAATTGATGCAGTTTCTTCATAGCATTGATGGTCTTTACAATTTGGTGTGTTTTTGCTGTGGCTGGTACTGGTTATTCCTTTCTATGTTTAGTGCTTCCTTCAGGAGCTCTTATAAGGCAGGCCCGGTGGTGAAAAAATCTCTCAGTATTAGCTTGTTTGTAAAGGATTTTATTTCTCCTTCACTTATGAAGCTTAGTTTGGCTGGATATGAAATTCTGGGTTGAAAATTCTTTTCTTTAAGAATGTTGAATATTGGCCCCTACTCTCTCCTGGCTTGTAGGGATTCTGCCAAGTGATCCGCTGTTAGTCTAATGGGCTTCCCTTTGTGGGTAACCAGACCTTTATCTCTGGCTGTCCTTAACATTTTTTCCTTCATTTCAACCTTGGTGAATCTGACAATTATGTGTCTTGGGGTTGCTCTTCGCGATGAGTATCTTTGTGGTGTTCTCTGTATTTCCTGAATTTGAATGTTGACCTGCCTTGCTAGGTTGGGCAAGTTTTCCTGGATAATATCCTGATAAGTGTTTTCCAACTTGGTTCCACTCTCCCCATCACTTTCAGGTACACCAATCAAATATAGATTTTGTCTTTTCACATAGTCCCATGTTTCTAGCAGGCTTTGTTCATTTCTTTTTACTCTTTTTTCTCTAACCTTGTCTTCTTGCTTTATTTCATTCATTTGATCTTCAATCTCTGATACCTTTTCTTCCACTTGATCTAATTAGCTACTGAAGCTTGTGCATGAGTCACAAAGTTTTCGTGTCATGGTTTTCAGCTCCATCAGGTCATTTAAGGTCTTCTCTACACTGTTTATTCTAGTCAGCCATTCGTCTAATGTTTTTTCAAGGTTTTTAGCTTCCTTGTGATGGGTTAGAACGTGCTCCTTTAGCTCAGAGAAGTTTGTTATTACTGTCCTTCTGAAGCCTATTTCTGTCAACTTGTCAATGTCATTCTCCGTCCAGTTTTGTTCCATTGCTGTCAAGGAGCTGCAATCCTCTGGAGGAGCAAAGGTGGGCGCTCTGGTATTTAGAATTTTCAGCTTTTCTGCTCTGGTTTCTCCCCATCTTTGTGGTTTTATCTATCTTTGGTCTTTGATGTTGGTGACCTACAGGTGGGTCCTTTTTGTTGATGTTGATGCTATTCCTTTTGTTAGTTTTTCTTCTAACAGTCACATCCCTCAGCTGCAGGAGTTTTGGAGTTTGCTGGAGGTCCACTCCAGACCCTGTTTGCCTGGGTATCACCAGCGGAGGCTGCAGAACAGCAAATATTGCAGAACAGCAAATATTGCTGCCTGATCCTTCCTCTGGAAGCTTTGTTCCAGAGGGGCACCTGCCTGTATGAGGCGTCTGTCGGCCCCTTCTGGGATATGTCTCCTAGTTACACTACATGGAGGTCAGGGACCCACTTGAGGAGGCAGTCTGTCCATTCTCAGAGCTCAAACACCATGCTGAGAGAACCACTGCTCTCTTCAGAGCTGTCAGAAAGGGATGTTTAAGTCTGCAGAAGTTGTCTGCTGCCTTTTGTTCAGCTATGCCGTGCCCACAGAGGTGGAATCTATAGAGGCAGTAGGACTTGCTGAGCTGTGGTGGGCTCTGCCCAGTTCAAGCTTCCCAGCCACTTTGTTTACCTACTCAAGCCTCAGCAATGGTGGATGTCTCTGCCCCAGCCAGGCTGCCACTTCACATATTGATCTCAGACTGCTGCCCTAGCAGTGAACAAGGCTCCGTGGGCGTGGGACCTGCCAAACTGGGCATGGGACCTGCCGAACCAGGCACGAAAATCTCCTTGTCTGCCGATTGCTAAGACCTTGGGAAAAGCGCAGCATTTGGGCAAGAGTGTCCTGTTTTTCCAGGTGCAGTCTGTTACAACTCCCCTTGGTTGGAAAAAGAAATCCCCTGATGCTGTGTGCTTCCCAGGTGAGGTGACACCCCTCCCTGCTTTGGCTTGCCCTCCAAGGGCTGCTCCCACTGTTCAACCAGTCCCAGTGAGATCAACCAGGTACCTCAGTTGGAAATGCAGAAATCACCCATCTTCTGCATCAATCATGCTGGGAGCTGCAGGCCAAAGCTCTTCCTATTCCGCCATCTTGGAACCACCAGATTTTGAACTTTCTTAGAAGTACCAGAGGGAGTTTTTGAAGGGTCTTTAAGCAAGAAAGAAATTTATTAGAATTACGTTATCACTTTGGCTACTGTGAAAAAGGTGTTTATGGAGGTAGGGTTAAAAGTAAATATATTTAAAATAATTGGTTATTGCCAAAGTTTAGGAAGAAATTATAGTGAATAAAATAGTGGTTTCCTTGAGGTGGAGAGGAATAATTTCAGAAATAGATCCAGGATATATAATTGATAGGATTGATACGATATCTTGTTCCTGTCATGAATCTCTGAGACTGCTCCTAAATTATTGTAACCTAATGTTATTATATAACGAATTCTTCAACAGACATAACTGCACAGCTTATTCTATAGATGACTAACATTCTCCATTAGGAATGTATTGCATTATGACTAGGATTTTTACTTTAAGAGCACAACCTCTTCTGTTTCCAAGTTCTGAGGGGCAAAATATTGCTGCCTCTATAGATTTACTTCAGAGATAAATATTATTTATTAAAATTAACAGAATATATGCAGAGTGGAGAGAACAGTCATAACAACCTAGAGGATTCTGAAGAAACCTAATCCCAAACTATACAACCAGCATAACCTCAGCCACTCTCACAGCAATGTAAGCAGGGCCTCTTCTTTCATTCATAAAGGGGCTGCCTGGAAACAATAATTATGAACCAATCCAGAGATAGCTAAAGATGGCACTGCAATCAAGTTCAAGAAGCCAAAGTTTGTTTTGATACAATATGCTTAAATGAATATATAAAATTGTGATGATATGAGATTTTTTACTTGCAAAAGGAGTGCTTAATAATTTCAGAGATAGTTGTTTGAACAAGTCAGCAACTTTCTAAATGCAGAAACTTTTTAAAATGTTGCAATGGTCTGAATAATTATAACTATGCCATTAAGTGATTCTTCAGCTGAGGACTTTTAAGCATAGAATTGTGGTTAATCAGCCAGGTGCATTGGCTCACACCTGTAATCCCAGCACTTTGGGAGGCTGAGGCAGGCAGATCACAAGGTCAGGAGATCGAGACCATCCTGGCCAACATGGTGAAACCCTGTCTCTACTAAAAATACAGAAGTTAACTGGGTGTGGCGGTGGGTGCCTGTAGTCCCAGATACTCGGGAGGCTGAGGCAGGAGAATCGCTTGAACCCAGGAGGTGGAGGTTGCGGTGAGCCGAGATTGCACCACTGCACTCCAGCCTGGTAACAGAGGGAGACTCTGTCAAAAAAAAAAAAAAAAGAAGAAGAAGAAGAAGAAGTAATTTCCAGACTTTGCTATTTTATACACTTAATAGTTGATTTCAGCTAATGCAAGCTGAAACAAAATGAACTGTGAACAGGAAGCTGTGGCATCATGCCTTCTATAATCCAGCATTTCAGAGGTGCTTGCTCAGGGCCGATTCTGGGTGTTGACAATCAAATAGATAACAGATATCTTTCTGTCAAACTGTATTTTAATCCCTTCTTAATTCTTGTCACACATTATTTCTACACTAATAGTTTTTAATAGCTTAAAATAATTTTACATTTGTAAGTTATGGCTTCTGAAACTAGTCTGTAATTTCCTTGAGATCATATGCTTTTGTATTCACCATAACTTCCTTTGAAACAGTAGATGTTCAATAACGTTGTGCAAAATATGGTGCTATATATTCTTGTTAGTACCTGACCAACTTGTTAAGTGATGTTGTATCATTCCTAGACGATGCCTTAAAGGTACAATTCCAGCATCATTTAAGAGGCTTCATTTTACATTATTATTTTGCATAAAATTCCTTCCCCCATGTTGCCTGCTTTATAGCAGGTTTACAATTTAAAGGGATAGGATTAAGTTTCTCACTCAAAATAAGAGAAGATAAAAATACAGGGAAAGATACTAGTGTGGAAACGTAACTAGTATAACTAAGAATCAGACATCTGTATCACCAGCAATGTCAGTCATTCAAAATTAAGCCTTTACAATTTACTTCTCTTACTTTAAGGAAGAAGCCAACAGAAGCTTATCCAAAGAAATTCTGAAGATATTTTTAAATTGCAAAATAATTATTGAAGGCATTTTTTTCTGCTTTTATTCTAACAATATTTAAATTATAAAAAATAGCAGGTCCTCCAATCAGCACTGTAGTGGCTGTATTTACACAGTAAAAGCAAAGCAGAAAGTTAGCCATTATTTCAAATAACACCAGCAAAATTAAATAACTCTGTGGTTAAGGAAAGAGTAGGAATTTTTTTAACATCTATACTCTTATCCATCATTTACCTATGTGAAGTCAATCTTTATTGGGATTTCATCTATCTCCTGGGGCTGCAGTTAAAGGACAAAATGTAGTAATGCCATTCATGACCTGGATTCTGCCATGCTAAACCTGAATAAAAGCATTCATTTTCTGAATAACATTTTCTTTTTTGTACGAATGCTTTAAGCCTTTTTTAAAATCATTCTTTACTACTTGGCATGTGCATTTGCTCAGAAGAATAACATAAGCAGATCAAATAAATAAAAGATGTAAGGCCCCATAGAAGAAGGCGAATTTAATATGAGATCATAAACAGAAGAGTAAGTGAAGTCAGCTCCAGTACTCTTTGTACCACTCACCAACTATGCATTGAAAGATCTAAGTAAGTCTCAGGACTTGTGTGTACACAGTGAAACAATTTTAGGTAATGAGTGTAATGCCCAATAATGATATTACTGAGAAACTATGAATAAAGTATGGAGGATACTTAACAGTTTAAAGGAATCTTTGCCCAGGCATTTGATCTCCTACCAACACACATGTACCCACCCTCAATCACTTGAATGGTAGAAGAACACTTAATTTTTAGTGTCTTGATACATACATAAGTTATTTCTTGTTTTCACATCTTGCATCACATTGAAGCTGCCCTATTGTCTCTCCTTGACATTCAAGATACTTGTAAAATGAACCCATCACAAAATTAAATATAAGCTATATGACTACAATCAGAATCTCTTTGTATTGACATAAAAGCTAGGTACATGCTGACACTTGTAAAATCATGCAGTTAGCAAATTCTGGGTCACCTGGCTGTGTACAACACAAAGAAAATGTCCCATGGCATTATGAATAGATGCTGCTGTATCCTACCCTGCAGATACCCCACTTTTTTCTAGCTCAGCTGGAATTAACTTCTACTTTGCTCTTTATGAAACACATGGCAGATTCTAAAATATTTTATCATCCTACATAGGAAATAAATGGCAATCCCTCATTTTTGGCACCTACATCCTTTCATTCTCTCTGACTTGAAGGAAATGGTTGAAGATGAACACAGGAGGTAAGGCATATCAAAATTGGAACTTTACAGCACAAATTGGTCCTTTCTCAGAGTGCGGATCTACTAAAAGTATTTCTGTGAAAATCCACAGTGACTCTCTTTGTTAAACTCACCACTTTAATACCCAAGATATCCATTTTACTGCTTTCAAGAGCACTACTGTTAGGAATGAACTGAATGTAGGAGATCATCTTGCTTATAAGGTTTTTGACATTAGAATTTCATTGTTACTTTGCTGTAGCTTTCTCAGTGATTAGAATCTTGATATTACGAAATTGTATGATCTTCCTTTTATAGGGATAATTTCAAACTTCTTAGCTTATATTTAAGCCCTTTCACCATGATCCCAATTTGCTTTACTAATCTCATCTTTAGCCATTCCCTCCACCTTTCTAAACTTCTTCCATTTGCTTAACATTTTATGATTTTTTATACCCCTATGTCTTAGCCCAAATTGTATAGAACCCTCTCAACATGGCATCTTACATTGAAGCCTCTGGTACTAAAGGGTCTATAGTTAAGACCCAATTCTGGATAGAGAAGGATGGGAAAGTATGGGCATATCCTTCTCCAACCCCAAACAAAGGCTGGTGTCTCCAGTTTACATCCTTATTGGATAGGATTCTGAAAGCATTCCAAACAGAAAAAAATGCAAAACCAAACATAAACGTCTCTCTCACTGGCACCTGCACAGAAAGTTTCCTTGAATATTGGCAATATTGATATTCCTTGTTAATAATAATGATATAATAATGATAATGACCATCTCATAACAGCTGCATTTATTAAACAGTTAGTATGTGGAGGTCTTTGATATAGATGTTTTACATGCATTATTGTTTATATTCACATCTTAACAAGTAAACATGCTCCCATCCCATCCTTAAGTCTTCCTGTCTCAATAAAATAATCTACAATCCACTAAGTTTTTCAAGGCCCAAACCACAAATTATCCTTGATCCTTTCCTTTGCTTCATGACTGATAGCCATTCAGTAACCTAGCCTATTGTTCCTGGCTTCAAAATATATTTTACATCTACTTCCTTCTGTCTCCAATGCTACTACCCTAGTCCAGGCTACCAGTATCTTTAGATTGGAATACAGAAATCAAGAAATCAGTAAAACCAAATTCTACTAAATACAATATGATATCCTGGATTGTATCCTGAAACAGAAAAAAAATATATATATGAGAAAAGTGCTGAAATCTAAATAAATCCTGTAGTTTAGCTAATGGTATTGTATCATTGTTAATTTCTTAGTTTTTACAAATGTAACATCTTTATATGAGTTATTAACATTGGGGGATCCTGGAGACTGGTTGAAAGGCATGTAGACAACTCTGTATTACCTTTGCCCATTTCTTCACATCTAAAATTATTAATAATATAAATCTGACTATATAAAAAGATTTTGGCAGAGCAGAAACATTAAAACAACCTGTTGGAGATTACGTAGGCATTGAGTAATGGCTGAACAGAGACTCTCAGATATGACAGGACTCATTGTCTTTTTTTTTTTTTTTTTTTTTTTTTGAGATGGAGTCTCACTCTGTCACCCAGGCTGGAGTGCAGTGGCACAATCTCGGCTCACTGCAACCTCAGCCTCCCGGTTCAAGCGATTTTCCTGCCTCAGCCTCCTGAGTAGCAGAGATTGTAGATGTGCACCACCACGCGTAGCTAATTTTTGTATTTTTAGTAGAGACTGGGTTTCACCATGTGGGCTAGGCTGGTCTTGAACTCCTGACCTCGTGATCTGCTAGCCTTGACCTCCCAAAGTGCTGGGATTAGAGGCATACGCCACTGTGCCTTGCCAGGATTCATTGTCTTTTGAGCATAACACTTACTGAGTGCTCTATGTGATGAACTCAGCACTTAGCACAACTAAGCCAGAGTTCCAAGCTTCGCAGATATCTCATCTATGATTTAAATTTGATCTGATTCAAAACCCCTAGAAGCTAATGACATTAAACGTAAGCATGGATACATGCAAAATTTGTTATTACTTTGCTCAATTGTTTATCAACCATTTTAATAGAAACTGTTTTGCAAATCTGCACATTCAAGGAACCCCTGCATCTACATACACACAGCCATAACAATTTAAGTTACTTTCAAATTCAGTTGAAACTTTTCCTAAAACACAATTTTAAGGCCTCTACCACATACACATAATAAAGAACAAAGAATCTAGTTCATTTTTGGTATTATTAGTATTTAGAAGTATCTTCAAATTTTAGATCACATTTTAAAATATTCTAAGATAACAATTCTTAAAGAGTTGTTTTATTACATTCATGATTACATGAAGAAAACAACCTAATTTAGTTATTAAATTAGGTTGTCTAAGCCTGTTTTTTAATGTCAAAATTATTGTATCTGTGCCTATTTTTAACATCAAAATTCTGGATAAAATTTAAAATATCAGTCACCCAATATGCAAAAATTCTTCTCTCTCATTTCATATATCAAACACCCATTGACTTACTTTAGTTTCCTTTTTTTTTTTTCATACAAATATCTCCATAAGTAGAGCTGGGGGATATTCAGGAGGCCTATCCACAGTGTATATCATCATTTTAAATCAGATTGAAATAATTTGAAAGTGAAAAGGTAATTTTAAAACAGTCAAGAAAGCACATAATGTGTGTGTATGTTGAAGCAGTGTGTGTGTCGGTTGGGGATAAAAGCATTGGGAGGAGAGAAAAGAAGCCGATTATTACTGAACAAATTATACATATCAAGACTGTTGAACCACCTCTTTCCCACAAAAGTTCCTTATGACCCATTCTGTCAAACAGGAAATGTCACACTCATACACTTTACTCTCACTAGCTAAGATATGGGCCTGGGGAAATCAATTATTTGTTAAACTTACTTTATTTGCTAGGCTATATACTCTGTTGCCATATTTATATGTAATTAGGTATTTTCCATTATCTATGTACTCTCAGGAAATCTTTATCAATATCAACCTAAATTAATATGCCAGGAGAGTAATAACAGTCCTTCCATGCCTTCAGCTGCAATTCATTTTTAAAGGTTTGAGATATTGCAGGGTCTGAAATTTTCTTAAGGTATGAGTTAAAGTCTTTCTGTGAGGTTATTGAAATAGGATAGCCTTCACTATGATGTCTTACAGAGTTTGAGACTCAAAAGGGTAAACTGAAGAATTGTCATTAGTAGAGGTCCCATTTTCTTAATATAGGTCTTCATTCTCCCCTTTCTTATGAAGTGGTAACTGGATTATGAAGACATCCCTCTGCAGTTTAGCCTTATTCCACATGTCCTAGAATGTGGCAGATAGCTGGAACTATTGAAAAACCAAACTGAATTATCATAGCTCTACTCATTATGGTATCCCATGTCTTGTTTTCATATGGAAAATTGGGTATTTAGCAGTGAGACCTATTATCTGTGGTTATCTGTGAGATTCTTTTTTATACGTAGCTTTTTATTAAACCATAGTAGTGTTATTGGGAAAACATGGACAAAAGGATGAGATTACAGGCTACAGTAGTATTTTTTCTATCTAGTTGTCACTTCACTTGATAATAGCAGGAGGCAGAGGAAATCTAAATCCCTACAGTAAGCACTTTAAAGAGAATCATAGTTATTGAATTTTTCTTTATCTAGTCTTCATTTGTTTTTGGCAAGTTGGTCTTTTAAGATAGGAGCATAATTCACACAAAATATTGACTCAGAGTGGAATATGCATATCATAGGATATCATCAACTACTTCAAACAATCTGATCATATTATAATCAGAATTATAAACAAACAAAAAAGAACATTTTAATATGCAATGTAAATGGCTTTTTATGTTTCTTAGATAATAGTAATTTATAATGCTCTAATAAAACTTAAGTCTGACTGTAAACATGTTTAAGACATGGAAAAGCTTTTCCTGGAAGTTATTAATTATCACCAGGTATTCTCTCAGCCCAACACAGTTAATTATTCAGAAAAATTCAAGTTAAAACATTTACTGACTTTTACAGGGGGTTAAGATATGAAACTTAATTTATGTCTCATGTTCATATCTTTTGTATGTTGTATATTAACCTTTTAATATTTTGTCATAGCATTTTTATTAATGAAAATAGTAATAAAATTCTGTAGCATATTTGTACACATAACTGTATGCATATTCATATTTTTTACTTTACAATTCCAATATATTACATCTTCCTAAGTGATCGTATTTTAGGTGTCAATTTTATACAAACCTATTTTATGTCTGAAGAATTTATTAGCCCCACATCCCTGATTCTATTGACAAGGAAGATATTCCTATGTTACATTCTAAGACATACTGGGCTACATGCCATTAATTTCTGTGACAATAGTTTGAAATTCTGCAATCCCTTTAACACAGTACTTTTGCAAAATAACTTCTAAAATAATTAAATTAGACTCTAAATGCATTAAAAATGTAAATATGAAGTTTAGAATTATTTTTTCCCTAATAAGATTAGAATTCAAACACAAGCATATCAAGGACAATATAAAATGGCAATGAAAATATACAATTTCAACACAAAGTCAAACATTCAAGACAACTAACGTGTAGGAATAAAGTGCCAAACTTCCAGACCCAAAAAGCACTCTGAATTTTTATGTGGATATTCATATCTTTAATAAAAATATTTACCTTCAGTTTATTGTATAAAGTATGTCTTTGTTCTTACAACTGCCTTAAATATTTCTTTTTGGGTTAAATTTACCATCAATTAAACTCTGGTTGATTACTATACATTTTCAGTAAGCTAGAAGAGAATGTGATCATAGCATTTCAAGAATCAAAGTTTAATAAGAATACAGATGCATATTCTTCTCTTTGTAAGGCCTCACATTACCTAAGTGAAAATGCAGTTTGACATGCATTAAAATTTGGATCCTACAAGGCAGAAATATATTTCATATATCAATTTGTATGAGTATCTGCAATCTTTTGTTGATAATCTAATTACTCCTCACCTTTGTCCACAACAGAGTTAGAACTGAAAGGGATATAACTACACAAATCCTGACACTCCAAGTGTCAATTATTATACATTTGTCTTGTATAGAATAGACAAAAATGTATTTAAACAGCTCTTCTTTTTAAAGGAAGGCAATATGTATAATACTTTTATATATGCCCTGTCTTATTTTAATAATCTTGGCTGGATTAACATTCTAGTAAAATTTGCAGTGAAGTGGTAGAACCTGCTGTTAAGCAATGATAACAAAGAATACATCAATAGAGCCCACTAAATTATTGCCCTTATTTGTAAACATTTAAGCAACTGAGCAAAAGCTTTCTAACACCACGTCTGAATAGTATTGGCTATGCTCCTTTCTCTGCTTTGTCTACTGCTGAGGAGCTATGAATACATCTTGTAACTCTTCCCCTCCCTCCCTCGCTTCCTTCCTTCCTACTTTCTTCCCCCTAGTTTCTCCTTGGAGACATGCTCATATTACTCATTTTCCTCTGCCTTCTTTGTTTAGTCAGCTTGTATATTGCTTATTTAGACACCATGTATATTGCCAATAATCAAATTTAAGAAAAGTAAAAGAAGTCATTTCTCATACTGTCACATTTCTTACCACCTCTCTTACACTCCAAACTCCATTTCTTTTCATCATTTCTCTGGGTTACATACACAGGACTTTCAACTTTTGCAAGAATCTATAGGCCACACATATTTAAAACTCTGTCCATTCAGTTATTCAACAAATATTTATTTAGTGTTTATTGTTGCCCAGGCTCTGTGTTGAAAATAATGGGAAGAAAGGTAGTAATGTGGCTATTTTAGTAACAGGAAAAGATTCACGAAACTCAGAAGTTTGATCAGAATGTATTGCCCTTACCTGTGCAAAATATGGTCCTAGACACTGGGCTACGAAAGATTGAAGACAATGTGTGCTCTCAAGTGCTTACAATATAATTGAAAAGCCAGAATTCTTGGCACCAATAGGCGAAATGACTGAAGGACTCTTAGGGTAAAATATTCCAACATACTCAAATCAGCATAAAGTAAATAGTGTGCAGGAGTATTTGAGAGAATAGTCAAAATTTAGTTTACTGTATCAATAGAGGCCTACTGCATGAAGGGAATTTGAAACTGAATTTTGATACCCATGAAAGATGTGTATTTTCAGGAGATAAAAGAATAACCACAGTAATTTGTACAAACATGGGGATAAACAAACTGCATATTCTGAAAGATAAAGTATTTGCTTGGTAAGATATTTGCTGAGAATAATAGTTCTCAAAATGGTGGCTGATGAGCAGGCATATGAGAATTACCTCAGAAGTCTTTCCCCAGCTGATTACACATTATCTTCTCTCTCTCTTCATTTTCTGTTTGCTACATTTCTTTCCATTTTTCTGTGATGTCCCTTGCAGTGGATATAAGGACGGATCTGTGCATGTTGCAGTTAGGAAAGGCAGATTGCAATTTGAAGAAAAGTTCCACAGAACCAATATCTCCATGCTACCTGCTTTGAGTTAGGACACAATGCTTTATGGAAATGCTCACATATATTTTTGAAATGGGATAGGAGTAGTGAAAGGTGTACCTCACAACTGGGTAGCCATGTTTAAATTAACATGAGAAGTGAGTAGGTGTCAAACCCAAGCCTGATTCATTTAACAAATAAAATATTACCAACTGCAGTTTTATATACTGTTCAACATTCCACACCACATCTTACCCTATTTTGAAGCTTAAATTTAAGCCTTTATTAAAAACTACATCTGTGCAATAATGCAGTATGTAAACTGTCATTTGTTTCATAAAGATGTTAGTAGATGGTGTCCACATATATATGCATTATGTGTGTGTGTATGTGTGTGTATATATATATATATATATATATACACATCCAGAATTCATTTGAGCAATGTTCACTTACGTTATCCACATTTATAGAGAGAAGCGTATAAGATCCAAATTAAAATGCAATGTCATTATCATTTATACTGTTAAAATTCAAATCATAAAAATAAAAGGGGCGAGCAATATTACAGGTAACAAAAATACTTTAAACTATGTATATTTGGCTCTGAAATAGTCATTGCTCTGAAACGTTGCATAATAAATTATAATAACTTTAATACATAATTGAGTTTTCTTAAAAATATTAATAATTGGTTGTGTTTCTTAAATACATTCTAGTAATGGGCTAAGGACAGTTATGTTAAAATGGCCCAAAAATTAACTAGCAGGCAATGAGGAGTTCTTGTTTGTACACAAGAAACTATTACTACTTAAAAGAGGAAAAAAGACCTCCTCATTTATTTTATACATCTGTACCATGAACTAATCTAAATGTTTTAACATCATTACTTCAGTTCATCCTAGTGATTTTTTGCGTTAATATTTACTTTTAATTATAATTTGTTTAGTTATCATCAAGGTATGATTTTCAGTGAATCTGTTAACAGATGCTAATTGAAGTGGCTTAGTAAACCAACTGTGGGATTTAAACTCTTCCAAAGATAGGACACTTAAAGGTGAATACAAAAACCTCGTTCAAACTTTCTCCATTAAGCCTTTATCAAACGGTCTTCAGAAAGAGGACATTTTCATTTTACCCCCATATTTCCATTGTCCTTTTTGTTGAAGATTTCCTAAAGAAAAAGTGAAAAATGCATAGGCCTGGTTATTCCACAGACAGATTTCATACTTATACTTGGATTTAACATTTTTCTCTACCTACTTTTAAAATTGCCAGCTAAAAATAAAACAACAAATGAAGGGTCAGTTAGGAAACAGAGGAACAGATTTCAATTTTGAATTCAAATTTGGTTAAGCAGAGAACGTATAGGGGAAAAAAATTGCAATTGGATTTAATACACATAAAAGATTGAATTTAGATAAACCTTAAGGTTTTCAATTTAAAAAAAATTACAGGATCTGTTAATACTTTACATCTTTGATGGGCTTGTTTTTACCATAAAGTTTGTTACCACATACCGAAAAGAAAAGTATTTTAAGATAAATTGTTTTACCAGAATTCTGAAGGAAAAAAAAACACCCCTTAGAATTCTTTGTGGCCACATAACATCTGAATAACCAAAAGTTTACACTGTAAATAAAAGGAGGAACAATATGTGGACTCTAGTAGCTTTAATGAAGGCAATATTTTGGATGCCACAGCAAAGATAAAGAGCATTTCAGAAGAGGAAAGGCAAGGTTTTGAGATTTTCAAGATGAGTTTCATATTTTTAAAACACTTAACTGATTTTGTCAATTTCCACATGTAGTTATAGTTTTACTATAGGTTCTGACATTTTTCATCAGACTTATGAATGATATCACAATCAGGGGATATATGTTGAATTATCTTCTCAGCCTAGGTACAAAACTAAGTGAATTAGGCATTTTGTTACTGGGTGTAAGAATTGTCATCCATCTCTGATCTTGCTTTGACACCTGATTTGAGCTCAATGCATATGCCCTTAGTCATAAGAATATCTTGGCACTGAGTCAGAAAAGGAAGTAGAAGCAGGGATGTCAGCAATAGTGAAAGCAATAAGTTCTGCAGGAAGAACAGAACTTCTTTCCATCTCTCCACACAATCAGGTGATATCTTTCTTTCA
The DNA here is from genome assembly GCF_029281585.2 of Gorilla gorilla gorilla. Classification (NCBI taxonomy): domain Eukaryota; kingdom Metazoa; phylum Chordata; class Mammalia; order Primates; family Hominidae; genus Gorilla; species Gorilla gorilla. Next base: position 176,285,471 of record NC_086017.1, read on the forward strand.
ACATCTATTTTTTCAGAGCTAACTTTGACATGCCCAGGTTTAGGGAAGTTATGCTCTCGTTTCAAAGCTACCAAAAATGATTATGTAGTGTTTCATCATTCAAAAAGACTCTAAACCTACAGGTTCTTAGCAAAATGTATCAGAAATACAAAAGCTCTGTCTTCACATATAACACATTGTAATATGGGTAATAGAACACCTTTCATTTTCAAGAGAACAATCTCCCAATTATTATAATTGAATCAAAATAAAGTATTCATGTTTGTTTTTATCTAAGTCAATGGCACATTCTTCTTAATACAATTTGTTTGGTTTTGATACAGTTTAATACATTGCAAACTCATCAATCCATTGTACTTCTTATTGGTAAGTAGATAGACTAAATATACTAAAGAACCTTTTTTTTTTGAGACGGAGTCTGACTCTGTCACCCAGGCTGGAGTGCAGTGGCGCAATCTCGGCTCAGTGCAAGCTCCGCCTCCTGGGTTCACACCATTCTCCTCAGCCTCCCAAGTAGCTGGGACTACAGGCACCGGCCACCACGCCCGGCTAATTTTTTGTATTTTTAGTAGAGACGGGGTTTCACCGTGTTAGCCAGGATGGTCTCGATCTCCTGACCTCGTGATCCGCCCGCCTCGGCCTCCCAAAGTGCTGAGATTACAGGCGTGAGCCACCACACTTGGCCAAGAAACATTTAATTAGGCATGCTGAGCCTTTCTGTTACTGGGTGGTGAAGAAGAAAGGCTTCTTTTTACTAACATTCATTGGGTTTTAAAGTTTAATGGTACTGTAGGAGTTGGTTTGGGTCGAACTGTAAATTTATTATGATGCTTTTGGGCTGTATATCTTTGAAATCCACCACAAGAATTATTTTCTATTAGAATTTTTTAATGTAAAAAATCATCTGTGTGAGTGCAATAGAAAAAAATACAATTTCTCAGGAAATTGTATTATCAGGAGTAAAAATTACCAAAATTAAAGAAGATGGCCATAGCATGTTGCCTCTTCACAACTACTAACCCCTGGTATACACTTGATTTCTATATATAAAAATTATGTCTCCTCAATTCAGATTCCCTATAAGCAAACTAAAGATGGTAATATTTGTTTATTATTATTACTACTATTATCAAACATTTTAATTTAAGGATGATGTTTTAAAAGTAAAACGGGATGTTGGATGTCTTAAACTGGATCTTACTTCTCTTATATTTCACCTTTAAGATCTCACTTTTCCTACAGACCTAGATAAATTTAAAAGGTCTTGTCTAATTAATGAAGTTATTAAAATTGTTTTTACCTGTAAAATTTATTCTATAAATAGAAAAATGGAAAAATAAGTACTTGCTTTTTATTAGACTTATGTTGCATACTTATATGAAGAAATTAGTTCCTATACTCTGAAGACTTCTGAAGACTTAAAATAAATCACAATCTCACTGAGATGTATCCCCTATGATTTAAATAACAAAATGAAACAAATTGGAAGATAAAATAACTTTTAAATTCAGAAATATTAATTACAGTGTTACTTTTTACATGTGAATATTCCGAAAGTGAAGACTCAAAATTTCATCCAGCTTCTCTTGGATGGTGGCTAGACAGAAGCAAGAAAAATAAATGCATAAAACAGAAATTGTTATACATGTAATAAAAAATGTGTAATTTACATATAAGTAAAATTCAGCATATATAAACTATATACATGTATATACAATGTATATACATATATAATAGTACTATATATACACACACACACACACACAATGGCCCAATTATACATGCGTTATTGCTCCTATTACTTTTAAAAGGCCTATAGTATATTAAACAGAACATAGTATATTGAAGTGAATACGGTGATTTTAGTGATACTTATTTGCGTTCTGTTCACCTGAATATTCAGTGGAAATTTTTGAGCTAAGTGTAAGTTATAAATGTCTAAGTTCAAATGAAACTAGCTCAAATCACTTAAGATGGAGTGTCCATTGATTACCACTTCCTCTCACATTATCTTGACTTGTTATAGTCATATTTCTCAAATTTTGTGTAGCATTTCATTAATGCTCCCTTTGTCATAGCCATTTCACAAAAGTGTAACATTTATTGGCCTAGACAACATAATTGCAAAAGGACAGGACTGTACAAATAATGAATTTACACTGAGTTAATCAAAATAATGTGTTGCGATGGTTAAAGTTCTTTTGTTCTATAATTGCATTATAAATTTCCATAATCCTAAACATATTCTTTTCAAATATCGAGGGTTTAAAGTAATAGTGCCAGGTTTCAAAAGAAATCTTCAAGCTCAGTCATTAAATTTTCCTTTCGATTCCCTCTCTCTAAAATTTATTAAAATTATAGTGTTCATCATCCTTATATTTAAGTATTTGCAATTACATAAAATAATATAGCATTCTAAATAAAAATATAAAAACATCTACATAAATAATACCACATATGATGTATAACATGACGTTAAACTTATTGAATTAAACTAATAGTTCATTTCCAATTATTTCTCACTAATCATCTTATAGTTTGAGATATTACAATATTTTTATTATTTTTAAATATTATTACTATACTTAGTAATAAAAATAGCAATGAATAATAGCAAGTATCTGCCAGAACTGGGTCTGCTTTAGTCAAGTTAGTCATCACAATGAAGTGAATTAGTAATCTAACTTTTTCTTAAAAATAAATATTTTACTGCAGCAAAAACATAAAACATATTATAATCATAGTACCTACATTAATATCCATCGTGTTTAATGAAAACAGATCTAGTATTATAAATTGAAGCTAACTTAGGTAATTTGAATGCACAGCAAAAATAAATGTCCTAACCAGGGGGTAGAAAATTCCATAAAAGCAAAAAACTATTCCCTTAAATACAAAGTTCCATTCTCATATAAATTTATTTTTACTACATAAATAAATTTATTTCTCATTCAAGGGTGAAAGTACCACCTATATTTAAGACCAAACAGTCTTACTTTCTGTATTTAATAAATGAAATATAAACATTATAATTATCAAGTTATACTGTGATTTGATATTGTTTATGGGCACTCATTTTTCAAACGTTGAAAGCACCAGGGTCTTTTGAGATTGTACTTTAGCCTGATTTGTATAATATGCTGTGTTATGAATATGTGCGTGGTCATTAAGGAAATGAGGACTATTATCTGAAGCATCTAGCTTTGCACTTTTAAGTTTTTACTATGCATATGCTTTCTATTATTCCCCAAACCATTTGATTAGGAGGAATGGAAGTATGATAAATTGCTAGTTCAGAGAGACTCTGTAATTTGGGTTTTAAAACACTTAAAGTGTAATATTGGTTTTGTGTACCTTAAAAAAAAGAGACAGATGATTAGAAAGAATAAAGGAGGTGGGATAACCAGAAGAAACGTGATTTGTGGGAAAGCAAAAAAAGAAAACAAGAAAGAAAAGAAGAAGATAAAAAAGAAGAATGACACTTATTTAATAATTGGCCTGACTCTTCTGCATAAGAGCTTCATTTCAATATTACACAGACAGATAAAGTGAATGATGTTCATGGGCTTTTTCCTTTTAAAATAATTCCAAATTGTATTCAAATAATTGAGCATAAAAGTTATAGATACATGTCAAGTGCCCCAAAACTGCAATTTTATGTGTATATACTTGTCTTTTTTATTTTTATGCATACCTATGCTGATATTTCTATATAATTAATTAAGAGAAATATAAATATATTCTTGTAGACATTCATGGGGCTTTTCATTTTGTTACTACAATGCCTTCGTGCTATTGTAGTCACACACCTTCAGAAGCTGCTAGACTCATTCTCTTCTTGTGGAAAAAATTGTGATGTAAGGCTTCAGTGACTTGTGATGAATTACATTCAACACGTAATGATAATTCCTGCTATGGGCACTTTGAGGAAACCCTAGCAGAGAATACTGACCTCGCTGCACAGTTCTGCGGGTCCTGGGTCTGTGGATCTCTGGAACTCTGCTGCCCTCTAATGGCCCACTTAGATAAGTGCCTGCCTCATAGGTCTGTTTTCTTAAGTTTCCTCCACCAATTTGATACCGGCACCATAAAAATCCAATATTCTTTGGTTTCGCTCACATACAAATGGATCTAAACTTGGTTGTTGTCAGGTTAATTTTTCAACATAATTTTAATGTCATATGACGAAAAACTCATTCAGCATCCTCTGACTTAGTTCAAGCGTTATTGGGGCCAGTTGCTGTAAGTGGTTGGAAAATGGTAACCAAATATAAGTGACAGCTTTCACAGGATTCTGGCCATCTAAATTGGCTCCACGGCCTTTGATATTTATTGGGTTGTGTGGGTGTGTGTGGAAGCGTGTGGGTGTGTGAGGGTGTGCATGTAATTGGACTACATATTTTAAAAACAATAGCAATTTTACTTTCCAATTTCTTTATCTCATTTATTATCTTAAGATGTATGGATCCTTGATTATCTTCTAATTAATCCTGTACTTCTTAGCGATCTAGTTACTTTATTTTCTCCCCCTTGCATCTTGCCTGGGAAACAGTGCATCATTGGTTACTAAGACTGAAATTCATAATTCAAGGAAAAAAAAGTAAACCGTAAGTCACATTTTAAGTCTCAGTTGTATCCTGGTTTGGACTAGAGATGGTGGGATATAAGATTTATCAACATCACAGTGCATCAAACCCGTTAATAAATTACTTTCTGTGTAACAAGTAAAAGAAATCATTTTTAAAATGGGAGCACGAAAGGCATGGCATAGCTGGAGTTTAAGGTTCAAGCTTTGTATCCTCTATATATAATGTATTATGTTTTTCAAAAACTTTTTATTAGGAAAGCTATACCAGACGCATAATCACTATACAATGATTAAACATTACCTTTACAATTTATAATCACTGAAATTACAGAATAAATATATGCACATTTCTTTTGAATCTTTGTGTGTGAGAGAGAAAACATTAAAAGTGCTTCCTACAAAGCTGTTAGTGATATATACCCAGTTGCTTTTTTTAATATTATATATATATATAAGAAAGTGCAGATGTTCTCCAAAAAATCTTGGCATCAGGATGAAGTGTCACAAAGAGGGTGCTCATCCCTAGGCGCGTGTCTTCGGCTGTTAAACCACCAGGCCTCTATTTCAGTAGAATCCAGCCTAGAATGTGACTTTTCCCAGGGTGGTAGGAGAGATGCTGTGAGCTGTACACTAGCAGTGAAGGGTGGTAGAACTATGGAGAGGAGAAAAATGGATCAAACCCGAACTAAGCAGATTGGGTTGAATGGAAATGGTATGGAGTGTGTGTGTGTGTGTGTGTGCATGTGTGTGTGTGTACCTGCACCAGCAGGAAGAAACTGCAGGTTTAGGGACCACGGTCTGCAGATGGATATGTGTATGAGAGACAAGATAGTGAGTGAGAACATTCGAGCAAGACCCGCCCCCCCCCATCTTGCAGTTTCCAGGCATGCAGCAAACTGCACTGTTAATACATGTACAGGATCTGTGCCATGATGATAAGAAAGAAAGCCACAAATGACAAATGTCAACTTGATTCCCCCCACTTTAAATCAAAACTACAACTAAAAAAAAAAGTTACTGAAAATAAAAAGACACATTGAATTTTACTTAATTAGGATCCATACAATGATCCCCAGTATACCTTATACATGGCACAGTCAAAGTCTCAAGTTTCAGTATAAAAAAATAATGATAACATTTGCTGGCAAAAGTCTGCGAAGGCACTTCATTGATTAATGATCTGAGTATGGCCCTTCCTCCAAATCGCATCTGAGAGGGGAGAGCATACATCTGTATTCTCTAGTTATCATGCGGTTTTAGTTTTGTTCAGGGTAGGGAAGATCGTGAGGATGGAGTTATTGGGACAAGTGTAAAGGGAGCAAGGGATATATTTCTTTTATTTTCCTTTTCTTTTGAAAAAGAAAAAGCACTAATATATTTTCTTCTCTCTGTTAGAACCTATATGTTGTCTTCTCCAGGACTTCGAGGTAATCCGGCTTGGTTTGAAGTTTGGCCCTTAACTCGAGGTAATCACTTTTTTGGGTTTGGTGGTCTGTGAAGCCCTTTCCAGCCGAGAAGAGAAGGGTTTCTTTGAGCCTGGCATCCTGCTGTAAGTCTGGGTATTGCATGCCAGGAGGGTGCACGTGCAGTTCCTTTAATTTGGGCACTGTTCCATAGAGACAGTCCACAAATCCCACTGTGCAGGGGGCAGGCTGTGGCCTCTCTCGATCTAGTAGCATACTGCCACCACCACAGCCTCCCCCAGGAGGAAACAGCACCACCCCACCATTTTTCTCATGGTGGCGGAACCCTGCCAAGTCTCCCCCAGTTCCCCCAACTACTCCTGAAACCCCACCAACTGCTGGGTGGTGAGGGTGATGGTGATTCACCGTCACTATGGTGTTAAGCTGGGAGCTGGACACTGCTAGGGCCCACTCCTTCTCTTTTTCCAGCAAGGTCCGGTAGTTACTATGGTTCTCCTTGGGTGTCTCAGCAAACTGCTCACTTCCTGGGAGAGCCTCACCCATTCCCGGTGGTTGTGTCCCTGGACCCCCACGTTCTGCACTCCCTGCTTCTTGGGCTGATGAAACAGCCACCTCCTCCTCCTCACGAGGCTTGTAGATGGGGTTGTTGCACATTTGGGTAACTGGGTGGGGGATGTACTCATACACATGACCCACGGGAGGGGCCTTCTCTGGAGAGGAAAGAGTTGGTCGACCACCACCCCCACTTCCGCCACCACCACCTCCACCATCCTCAAACAGCCTGTGGCATTGCATTTGGATGCCAGTAAGGTCCACACCTTCCTGCCGCTTGCTTCTGAAGGGCAGCTTCTTTCGACGCCGTCGGAGCACGTAGGCAAAGAGGCCTGCAGCAACAAAGACTGCTGAGAAAAACAGAACCAGCAGGCTGAGAATTAACACAGAAAGTGGCACAGGGCCCCCAGGAGGAGAAAACTCATAAGGTGATGCACTGGTTGGTGCCCCAATAAGATGAGAATCTCCAGGCTGGGCTGGGGATTCTCCAGCTGGTGCAACGTGCAGCATCTCTGGGCAAAGAACTTCCAGCTCAATAGTGCGCACATCACGGTGCGTGAGGTTCTCAGGGCTCCTGCAAAGCACATCACCAACCACACTGACTGAGCTGATGGTTTCGATCCACTGTTTAAAGGGGACCAGGTCACAAGTGCAGTCCCAAGGATTCTCATTGAGGTCTATCTGGACAATGGCATTCAAGTGTTCCAGGACACCAGCCACGGGAAGATAGAGGAAGTAGTTCTTCCTTAGGTTGAGCCGGGCCAGGGATGTGCCAGCAAAGGCGTCTGTTGGCAGAGTCCTCAGTAAGTTATTATTGAGGAATAGCAGCTTCAAGTTGGGCATGAGGCTGAAGGCTGCAGGCTGGATTTCCCGGATGACGTTGAACTCAAAGTACAAGTAGTGCAAACTCTGTAGGCCTCGGAACATGCCTGGTGTCAGCTTCTCTATATCGTTGCCATTAAGGAAGAGGCTCTTTAAGTTGGGCAAGTTGATAAAGGCCCCATCTTGGACATAGGAAATACGATTGTTCCCCAGATGCAAGAGATCCAAGGAAGAAAAATTCCAAAAATCAGAACGGTATATTTTCTGAATCAGATTGCTACTCAGATACAGTTTCTTGGCATTCAAGGGCCTTGGAAGAAGTTCAGAAATGTTATTAAATCCTCGCTCTTTGCAGTTGACAGTCAAGCCAAGGTCATTGATGTGCAAATTACAGGTACACCCAGTGGGGCATATAATGGGGATTGGTGGTCTGGTCTGATAAGGAGCAATGGGAGGCTGGTTTGGACCAGGATATAAAGCTTGGGAGGTGGAGGGTGGCCTTGGTGTTCGAGGCTGTTTGGTGGGCTTAGGCTGTTTATTTGAGGACTTGTATTCAACAGAAGAAGCAGTAAAATGAACAGAGGATAGCATTGAGGAAGGCTTAGTTGGCCATGCATTCTCCTTACTTGATGACGAATGTGGAATTCCCAAACTAGCCTCTACCTCAGAGTCAGACAACAAGGGACAGAGTTCTGTCTTCCTGATTTCTCGTAGGTCCTTTCCATGGAAGTGGAAAGGGGTCTCACAGGTGATGTCTCCCACCAGGGCAGTATAAGGAATGCGTTCCAGCCAACTCTTCAGTTGTACAATTTCACATGTACAGTTCCAAGGGTTTTCTTCCAGCTGGAGCTCCATCAGGCTTCTGCCAATGTGATCTAGCATTCCTCGGTAAAAAAGAACCTTTAACCTATTTCCACGTAGGTCCAAATGGGTTAAAGAGACAGCCTTAAATAAATTGGTTGGAAGCATGGGGATGAGATTATCATTTAAAATCAGAACCCTCAATTTACTTAGGTTCCGAAATGCCCCACTCTCAATACGTTTAATGACATTGTAATCTGCCTGCAGATATTCTAGACTTTCCAAGCCAAGGAAGGTGTCATTTCTGAAGACATCTAGTTTGTTTTCATGTAGATATAGTCTCTTTAAAATCTTAAGACCATTGAAAGCTCCAGTCTGAATGTCCTGCAATGCATTGTTCCCAAGATTAATAGACACAGCATTATTCAAATGAAGAAAACTGTTGGTGTATAATTTCCTCATAGAATTCCTCTGCAGATACAGTTTAAAAGGTCTTGACCAGAACTCAGTAATCTGACTAATATTTGTAAATCCTTTACTGTCACAATGTATATGAAAGAGGCTTTCTTTAACTTCACAGTAGCATGGATCAAAACAGGGCTCATCTATTTCCTCTGAGTCCTCTATTAGGGGAATCGGGGTAGTCCATCCTAGAGCAATTGTGCTTAGAAGAATTATCCACAACATCCTTCCTCTGTGAAGCATCTCAGCTATGGAAGGTTTCATCGTTCGTGGTTGATTACAAAACTGCAACAGAAATAAAAATGCAGATTTTTAGCTTTTAGTCATATGTACTATTTTAATTGACTCCTACATGTGGGGCATTTTAAGAGCTATATAAAAACTTCAGCAATTGTTGAAGTGACACTCAAGATGAGCTAGCAACATACTTAATGTTTAGAGTGTGTCCTATATTTTAAACTTAGGAGACTCTGAAATATTGAACCATGCAATGACATTTTCCTGAACCAAGCCATACTTGGTAAACGGCATATCGCATGAACAAAAGCAGCCTGCTTTGCCTCTGTATAACAAACAACAGAACTGGTATATCGTACTTCCTTTTAGGCATAGTCAGATTCAGTAATAATGGCAATAATGTGGCCATCACACCTGTTTGCCTGTTAAAACTCATGTTGACATCAAAGATACTCATAATAAATCTGATTGGAACTCTGATGGGAAAAATATGTTCTTTGAGTTATAGGTTTTGACTATTAAAAAGATATGATATACTCCAAAATTATTATATTGATTAGTGTGATAAAGTATGAGCCTATTGCTCAATATCAGATGTTGAGATGTGTAAAATGATCAGGAAAATTTAAGATTTATTTTTATGAAATGATCATAACAAGCTTTATTACAGTGTATAGTCAGTATGTACACTATATGTCCACATCTTCTTGCCCAAGAATACGTTATTGTCATCTTCTTTAATTTAATAAATAATTTGTATATATTTGTATCATTTGACTATTTAAAACACGTAGGAGTGATTAGCCCTTCTAAAAAACATGCCCGTGCAATTGTCAGAGCTAAAGATAGGGACAGCTAGAGAATGCTGAGTCTGAAAGTGTCTGAATTAAAACATTTGCAAAGCTTAGTTTGGAATGTGTATCTGCGCCTTCAAGATCAACTGAGGAACCCTGTAAACAGCTGGAAGAGCAGGTGGCTGATTAGACGGGAGGTGGGTAGTTAAAGTCAAGAGAGAGTGGAAACCTCTATTCTTACCTGCTGATAAATGATCTATCACATGAAATAAATTTCAAAAAAGATATCATTCTTTTCCAATCAGAAGAAACAAATGCAGTGCACTATTCTGATAACAGTCTTTCTCTATGCATCGTTTTCCTTGCCTAATAACATCAGTATATGAAAATGTTTACATAAATGATAATAATGCAGTTTCATTACACTGTGCTTCCTGAGTCACTAAAATATCAATCAAAATTGAATAGCTGATTTTAATCAACAAAAATAAACCAAAGTTTCTAGCATATATTTTCCTCACAGAGAGCACACAGAAAGATATATTTCATCCACCTTTTTCTTAAAACACAATGATATAATTTATAGGAAAAGTGAAAGAAATAAATCTTCACATTACACTTGCCTATAATGTTCACAGCTGTAAAGAAAGGAGATACCGTGAGAAAGCAAAGAGAAATCTGCCTCAGACATGCAATACTCAAAAATTAAAAACAATTCAAAGAAAAAGAGGGAGAGAGAAAAGGCTACATTGCAGTATCAATTAGTCTTCCATCTCCCTTATGAAATATTAAAATCTACTTAAGTTCTTTCTTCACCATCTTAAATATTTTTCTTGTTTTTCAGGTCCCTGTGGTTTAGGCAAAAAAGGCTACAGATGTGTTGGACTTACCTATTTTGCCAGAGTTTTTTGGGTTTCGGGTTTTTTTGTAATTTATTTGTTTATTTATTAGCATGGAACCGTGAAAAGAAAAAGAAAAAGAAAAAAAGCTTGAGTTTAAGGATTCTCTCTCTTTCCCTCCCCCTCCCTTTGCTTTGCTGAAGCTGAAGCAAAAGGGGATAAAGGGGGTGGGGCGGGGGGACTAAGAGGAAAAAAAAAAGCAGCAAGCTTGAGACGTGCTGGGAATGCAATGGGCTCTTCAATGGGCTTCTTTAGGATGCAGAACTGCCGCTTGGCACACTCAGTAGAGGAGGGAGGAGAAGGGGCTGCAGCAGGCTTCCAGCTCTGCTGCCCCTGCCGCTGCCGCCGCGGTGGCTGCTCTGTTTGGGTACCCACAGCACATCATTGGGCACTGGGAGGAAGCACAGGAGGGAGGCAGGGAGGAAGGAAGGCTCAATCACAGTGCAGAATCTCAGACTTCTGTCGCTCCGGCTTTAAAAATATATATGTGCTATAACCCTGAACCCGGCATTCCACGTCATGAAAATGAGCTCCAAAGGGAACGCGCTTAGCATGGGTTCGGGAGCGAGCACTAGGAACCCCTGACTATACAGTTGAGTGTGTGTGTGTGTGTGTGTGTGTGTGTGTGTGTGTGTGTGTGTGTGTGTAGGGAAAAGAAGTAGAGGGGTAGAGAACACAAATTGGCAAAATAAGAAACCAGAGAGAAGGGGGAGGAGACCAACCTATGGGAAACATTTCTTTGGTGAGGTAGGTGGAGATGGGGGAGGGGGGCAGGGATAGGCATTTTCTTTCTTTCTTTCTTTCTTTCTTTTTTTTTTTTTTAAACTCTCAAGGAAACCATCCCCTGAATGATTTGCTCCTTTAGTTTCCAAAGCTCATCTCTCTAGTGCAGGTGGTTTGAAAAGTGAGACTATCCTTCGTAAGTATCTTTTTCACAGGACAGCCATTCCCTGCAATGACGGGGATGGGGGGAAAATCCAGGTCCCCAAAGCAGAAAAGCTGAATCTGTCTGATTCTGCCTGGGTGTCCCGAATAAGAGCTCAGACAGCCTGAAAGACTTGGACCGCGTTTCTCCTGCATTTTGCTTCGATCCCGTTGCACCAGGAATTCTTTTGTTGTGCTGCAGGTCAAAGCCTTCGATAGCCCCTGGATTCAACAGCATTTCTTTTCTTCCACTTTTTAAAAACAGAGACAAGCCAATTCTCTGGAAGGAGATACAGACCACTTGGGTAACAATGGTACATTTCACATTGCGCCACCGGGAAAGACCTCGCGGAATTGGGGTGGATTTAAGGATTTGGATGCTTTTGTCCGTTCTTTCTCTTTCTTATTTTTTAAACTCAAATATTTCTCCGTGAAATTTTCGGGGAGTGAATCCTAGGGAGTAGTGGGAGTGGGGGTGGAGGTGATTGAAGGAAGATATTGTATTGTAGAGGGACTACCAGATGACAGTTCAGGAACGCTCTCAGAGGAATTTTTTTAAGGCTCAGCTGACAGCACAACAGTCCTGCCTGCTGGGAAGGAATGCAGCTTGGTGGGGAAACTGGGGAGAGCCAAGTGTGCAGCAAAGGAGTCTAATCAACAGGACCCGTGTGCTGTGGATGCTCCCCATCTGCCCCCACCAGCACACACCAATCCTGTCACCAACTCCTCGCCGGGAGGGGAGAAGGGAGGGACTTTTTGGTTGCTAAAGAACTAAACTGAACCTCAATTGCCCAAGGACTCAAAGTTAGTAGGTAGATGTGGTTTTCCCTTAATGGACCCTTTACAAAAGCAAATTTTAAAGCAAAGCACAGCTTACATGTCAATTTCTTACTGCTCTAAAACAGGTAAATCACCTAACAATGTGTTCCTTAAAAGTCAGTCAAAGGCAATTTCCATGATATTTTGCATTTAAAATGACCGCACATGAGTCCCCTGGCAGACAGTAGCTAATTTTAGAAACATGCCACCATACACTAAGTAAGCAGGAGGGCAGAATTTTCTAACATTCTACCCTTAATATTCCAGACTCACCCTATTGCTCCCATAGGTCTTAGCCAAGAAGTAAACCAATACCGATAGCCTAAGCTCAGAATCAGAGCAATTCCCTCTCCCTCCCCAGCTGCCGGCACCCGCACCCTCCCCCCCTTCCCCCGCCCAGCACTTTGGGTACCCAATGTGCAGAGGCGGTGACTATTTATCGGGTGTTATCGGAACCCATGATGTGATGGAATCGATGGGTAACCCGGAGGCTGTCCTGAGCTTCCAGATGACGGTAAATGTTGTCTCGGCAATGAAGTCTCTGTTCTTTCTTGAACTAAAACCCCTTAAGTTCTGGACCTGGGCTATGTCCTAAAGGCTATCTCACCTTTTTCCTTTTCTTTAGCTCAGGATAGCGCGTCTAAAGGATAGGGAGGGCTCCAAAAGTTAGGGGATATTGAGCCATGGGGCCCCGGTTTTTTCCGTGTCCTGCTGGGAGCGCCCAGAGCCATTTGTTTGTCCAGAGGGAGGACAAGAAGCCCTTTCTCCCCGCTGTGCCCCCTTCCCACTTCCTCCTCCCCACTGCTGGATCTTACAGCTCACCAATCTTTTCAGATCTAAGATTAAGTATTCCAATATGGAAGCAAAACTATCTTCCCTAGAACAAATAATTAAAATGCTGCATCATTCATTTTCTGAAGAGCTTTGAGCCGTCTATAGATCCTTTTCTAATCTGCTGTCGTCAGGCGAAACGCACAATGGTCTGTTTAGAAACGGAAAATTATTAAAAGCTCAAGCCTTTTTCCTTCTACCTCTTACAACACCAGCGAGCAATCCACTGGGGGAGGGGTCCTTCGCTCCGCCACCTGGCCTATTTGTTGGAGTTACTTACGATGTCTTCACCCAGAAAAGAGGTCCGAGGGTATGTTAGTCTCCGGTACCCCTCCTTCCACCAACGTCCTTACACCTAACTGATCCAATTCAAAACTGCAACAAACCCCTAGCACCTGTGAGCGTACAGAAGACACCGCGGCCAAACTCGATGTGCTCTACAACGCACATCCTACATACGAGAAATACTGGTTTCAATTAGGCAAAGTAGGAAAGGATGGCGGCGAGTACCTATGGTGCAGAGCGCTCAGGATCTCCGAGGTTTGCTCCGAGGGGCTTCCCAGCAGGAGGGGCAAACTCTCTGCGAAGCTGAATTGTATCCATCATACTGTAGCCTTGTAGCTTCTCCTCTTCTGGCCACCAACTTTCCGAAAGGCTACCGAATCACGCTTGTAATCCGTTTAAATGTTTCCACCTTTGAGACTTGCAGGGAAATGGTCGCTGCATACCAATGGGAGAGCCGGGCGCGCACCTAGCGCGGCGATGCCAGCGACAGGGAGCTCACGACCACAGCTCCCTATGCCCTCGATGGCTGGTAGGCAGGCAGGCAGAGTGAGTGTCCCAGGACTAGGTTCCTTTGATTTAAAATCTCGGTTCTCTCGATCAGTGGAGAGCTTCGTTGTTCCCGAGAGCCTGAGCTCAGTCTCTGGATTTCTCTCTTTCTCTCTTCCTCAAAGGTTGTCACTCACAGCGCAATCCCTGCCCGAGGCCTCCTTCCATCCGAGAAGATGGAATTAGCCCTTGCTTTTCCAGGGTGTCTTTGCTCTTTGCCCTTTAGGTGGGTGGGAGTGGGGGTTGGTGGCGTGTAGATGAGAGAAAAAAAGGGTGGGGAGAGGCGGAAAGGAGGCAGGAAGGGGGCGACTAGATCTCAGATCCCAGCATTGGTCAGACGGCGAAGGTGGGGGGAAAGAAGGAGAGAGGGAGAGAAGATACAAATACACAGTATGGCTGTGCACACCAAATTCCACTTGGATTTGGGAGATCTCAGGCAAAGCACGAAGGTGAAGCGATCCCGTTGGCAGAGAGTGAGTCCCCTGACCGCTCACCATTCAAGCACCCTCACTTCTCGAGCGGGAGAAGGTGCGGGGGAGGGGGGTGGGAGGGGGAGGGGACTGCTGAACGTTTCAGGCCAAGGAGACGCTCGCGGCGGCAGCGGCGGCGGCATCTTTTAAGACTGACCTGCTTTAAAAGTGCCACTTTAATGGCCTAGGAAATAACTAAAATCGGATTACACGTTACTTACCAACGTCTCCTCCTAAACTGGAGCGCCAGGTCGTGTATAAGGAGTCAATATAGGAAACGCAGGGCTGGAACCTGAATGCAAATCCATCAGCCGCCCCCAAATCGCGCACCAAGGGAGCGGCGCTCGGGAGCCCCCAGATCAGCCCATCGCCGGAGCTCCGCCAGCGCGTCCCCCCCGCACCCCCGGCCCCTCCTCCGCGCCAACTGTGTAAATCAGCCGCCGCAGTCCTCTCGCCGCGCATCGCAGGCAAAATCCCGGCTTAGGAAGCAAGGAAGCAAGTGATCTCTCTCTCTCTCTCTCTCTCTCTCTCTCTGTATGTCTCTCTCTCGCTCTCTCTCTCTCTCGCTCTCGCTCTCGCTGTCCCCCTTTCCCTCTCCCCCATTATCGGTCACAACCTGGCAGCTCTTCAAGAGACACCCTGTGAAATTGAGTGTCGGGAAGTCAGCATTCTGTATCTGTGGATTGATTTGTAACTTTTATTTGCAAATGAGAGAGATGCCTGTTTGGAAAATTACAGCCCCAAAGGTGGAGGGTGATCAAATTAAGAACATCTGAGCTGAACCGCCTCCGGGGAGCGGTTTCCAAGTGATTTGCAGTAATCCCCCACCTTCATGATACATGGGTGACGATTTGAAAGTACACATATTTCCTCATCTGTTTACATTTGCCGGGGGCGGGGGGAATAAAACTGTAGGGCACAGGGAGTTGGGAGGGGGGCATTTGCCTGAGAGATGCTGGATACCATTTCGTGATAAATTAGATACGGACACTGGAACAATTATTACACGTATGTGAAAGTGTTATTACAACATTATAGAGGCGACCATTACCCCCACTGCAGTCATACTAATGCAGTCAGTCGTTTAATGCTCCATTCAATCTGCAGTGTAAACCAACGCAATTCTTTTTAATAGATCCCTTTCATCAGAGACTGTGTTGGAAAGAGGGCAGTCTTCCACTAACTCCCAAAGTGAATAGAAGGTAGCCTGGGGAATCATCTCTGTATCTCTTGCCATTTCTTCCTGAAGAGAATGCAATACATTGTCCAAGGAAGGCAAAGTTATTTAGCTATTATAATTGTAGAGGTAGAATGATCTTGAACCTATTTTCAAAAGCATTCAAAGAACTCTAACTCACCCTTTGCAAAGAAACAGTACTCTCTTAATTTATGCATAAAATCCTTTGATAGACAGGCCTGGATATATGTTTTACATCTTTATTTAGTGAATTTTGTATATACTATAATTTATACCATCGTTAGTTCATATTATTGACATATAATACCACAAGTTAGTGTCCGTATTACCTACATTAAAAGATAGGAAAGGATGGAGTTGGTCATAGAGACAGCCAGGGGCCTGTGGAATTTTTGGGGATATATACATATACACACACTCTAAATTTAGTATGGCAACTGTGTTGGTTCTGCATAAAATGAATTTAGATTATATATATATACGTGTATACGTGTGTGTATATATCATACTTACAATGTTTTCATTTGTTCTTTAAAATACTCAGCATTCTTCAAGATTATTAAGATTAGTAAAATATCTACAGGGACCCAGAAAGTAATAAAAAGCATCATGTATTAAAATGGATTCTTTTTAAATATAGCATTTCAGACTCACTGGCATGAATTCCAAACCTCTTTCCAGTATTTTCTAGGATAATAAATTCTTCCATGTGAATTTTACATACAGGAAGACATAGATATACAAAGAAAATTTGTCATAGGTGTTTCACTCACTGGGTCGCCAAATTGGGCTTCAAAGTGGTATATCTAGGCAGGGTTGCCAAAGGAGTGCATCCCCATAATGAATCAGTCAGATTTAGGAAAAACCAAACTGCATCAGTGGTTTGATGTGTCACTGAGATATTTTTGGCCTTTTCAGGTGGTTGCCCAATTTGAGGAGACTCACTCCTGGATACACCATATTTTATGTGGGCAAGTGTGAAATCACACACATGCCCTTTGAGCCTCAGGGCTGGAGGATATTAAAGTAACCCTGAAAGACATTGGGCAACATCACTCCTAAAGTTACTGAATCTCTTTAACTTTTTGGAACTATTTTCAAGGTCATTTTGATGAGAGAGTTCTGAATATATTAATTTGTTTACTCTGAGCAGATGTTAGTGTGGCCTGATGGTACTGGGGAGCTGCAGAAGATTGAATAGCTAGAATAGGTTGTTAGTGTTAAACATGAGTACTACCCATACAAATATTACAGGCCAGATAAAAATATTGTAGAGTAAGTGATTATGATGGATATTTGATTTTATGTTGTGACTTTTTAGTGCTTTGCACACAGACATTTACATGTCCCTAGTTTTATTTTAACCAAACATCATTTACATTGTGAAAAAGGAGAACTCCCATTTAAAAAAAGATGTTCTTTATTGATGATGCACAATGGATAAAAGGAAAACATAAAAGTAATATATAGGATGTAATTTTTAGTTCAGCAAATATTAATTATGTCTACATTGCTGATTGGTTTTTAAATTATAAACATTGCAATATTTCAAATAGTTTTAACGATTCTGTCATTTTTCAGAGAGGAACAATGATATTGAAATAACTAAGATAGACTTTATTTTTTGGTCTAGCATATATTTTGCTCATTCTGATGGTTTAAATAAAATAAATACATCTTTTAAAAGATTTACTACTAATTAAACTACGGTTAGAGAACTGTTTGTTGTATAATGAAGTAGCCACTCAAGAAAGTTCCAAACTTGAAATGTAGCTGTGGTAATCTGTGATTATGTACAGCATATAGCCATTTACGTATTGTGTTTGTCTGTTTTTAAGCATTGTAAAAACATTTGTGAAGTATTGTAAAAAATTTGTAAAAAAAAAACATTTTTTTTCTCTTTGTTCATTTCAAATGCTGTTTAGGTCAACAAATTGCATGTCTGATAACCATCAAAACCTAAGTGCATTGTCATTTGCTTAACTTTTGATATACCACTGTTGAAACAATTGAAAATATAGTTACACACAATTTTATAAATGGGAGCATAGGCTATAAAAGTTAAGCAAATAAAAATGTGATAAAACATGAATTAACATTTTTAGTTTTGTTGTATGTTTATTTCTGTAGATCTTTCTGTATCTCCATAGGAGAAACACTTTTGAAACATTTTATATCATAGAAAAAGTTCCACACCAATTGATAATTTTGTTTTTTTAATAGCATCTTATAAGTCTTAGTGAATCAGCATAGATTTAACAAGCTATAAGTATGAAGAAGTTATAAAATATTCAATTAAACATTGATCTTTTATATCTTGTTTCACTAAAACATTTTAAAGCACTTTATAGGCATCTTCCAAATGAAACTTCAGCTTCTTTTTGAAGTAAACAAGTGTTTTAATCTTAAAGGTTATGTGAGCTATTTTGAGACAATCAGATTTAAACTATTCAATATGAACAAATGTTTATTTATAGGCTGGATTAAGCACAAAGTTATTTGTCTACTTTTAAATATATTTTTCAAAATTATTTTGAATTAATAAATTGTAGATGTTAAGATTAAAATTACTGAGAGGGGAAAAAGTTTTAAAAGACTAAGATGAAGAGAAATAAATCAAATGTACAAGTTGAAGTAAATTGATTATTGAATAATGTATAAGGAAATAAATGTAGGTGTTATATGTAATGGAGAAAGGCAGATCAGATAAGCTTTAGTGGTAGAAACATATTTTTAAATATGATATTATGAGAGAAGGAAATAATAATTTTATAGAATCATAAAATCTCAAGATTAAGAGGGACTTGGAAGGTAATCTAATCTGACCAATTATGTGGTATTAGAATCTACTTCACTGTCCCCTGGCAAGTTGTTATCAAGATTATGTATATACCTTTTTTAATAAACTTTTAGTTTTAGTTCCAGGGTACATGTGCAGGGTGTGCAGGTTTGTTACATAGGTAATGGAGCTTAGTGCATTTCAGAGCAGGCCATTTTATTTTTGGACAAATCCAACTGATTGAAAAAAAAGTTAAGCAAATTAAAACTTCTACTTTCCATCAATTGTTTTTGTTTTACCCCTTGATGACTTGTTTAAAAGTCTAAGGTAATGAACTTCCTAGTTATTTAAGTATATATTTATGCAAAGAAACTCACCTGCCAGGTAGAAATGCAGAACTAGTTTTCAAGATATGAGTTTGAGCTAGAGAAGGAGTGATTTAACTTGAAAAAACAACTGAAGCCATGGAATTACAGAATTTGTTGTAAGCAATGAAGTGACAAAATGTTAGAGAGCATTGTGGTGCTTGAGAGTTACTTCTGAAACATCCACAATATTTTAATTAGTCTTCATGGATATCCCTTTGGGAGCACATTTGAAGTTCTGTATGTGTCCTTTTAATCTACTGACTTTAAACCAACTGCATCATAGAGGAACAGTACTGGTATCAGCTACACAGATTAGACAGCCTAAACCATATATGTACATGTTTACATGTAAAACCAAATTTCTCCTGGTTTTTGAATTTTTGAAAGCTATTTGAGAACATGTATATAAAGTGAATATTTTGAAATCAGGCTGATTTCAATATAAAGAACCTGATGAAAAATGCTTTCAGCACCAAGTATGGGAATAGATAAAAGTCTTCAATATGATCACGTGCTGGAATTCACAAATAATGGAAATCTTATGTACAGTCTTGCATCTTAAGTATATAACAAGAGTGTAGTGAAACACCGAATATATTTCTTAATGTCAGTAATTCACAAAGTAGCTTAGTTCAATTTAAAAAAAAACCCAAAAAACAAAAACTGAAGTTTCTTTGAATTTGGCTGCTTCCCTTATATTGCTGCTGAGGCTTAGGCATCTATAGCTGCTTTTAGCTACTATATTCTATCTAAGTCTCCCTTCACATTTCTATGTTGCTAAACAACCAATGTTTAGTGATTTCCATATCTGTAACTCTGCCTTTTTAGTACTGAAATTGATTTTTTCATATTTGGGCATCTAAAGATAAATATTATTCCATATGTATGTCATTTTTTCTTCATCATGTTTGACAAAATACTTTCACAGATGAGTGGTCTGAATTTGGCACTTCAGTTGGCATGGTTTTAAAAAAATTGATAAGTAGAAAAATGTTTATTACAAATGTTATTATTTTGCACATATTTTGAATAATATTAACAAGAAAAAAATAATAAACATATGTGTCATGGTGAAGGTATCATTCACTAGTTTTTTAATGATGGTAAAGCAATCAAATAATGTAGAACCCATGATGCTACAAATTTACCTCCCCCTCCCGAAAAATCATAAAGTACCTTCTAAAAAGATTTGCCAAAAACATAAATAGAAGATAAATATTTAACACTTGTATATTTAAGTAGGTATTTCATGTTGTGCCCTTAATAATTTCAAAGGAGAATCTGACCTAAAAGTAATTTTCTTACTTTTTGTTTCAGTTGGATATTTTTATTCAAAGGGTAGTGATGAAATGTTTGATGTGGTTAAGAAAGTGAAAAAGCAACTGCTGATACCTCCCACTTTCACCTTAAAATATATTATGGTTTATTTTGTAATATTTCATTTGAAGGGCCATGAAAAATAGCCAAAATATGCCTACACATATACAAGTGATACATACGCATGTGTGTTTCTGTATGCGTGTGTGTTAGAAGGATACAAAGTTGGAAATTAAGGGACTTCTTATAAATTATTTGTTTGAATTATTTTATTTCTAAAATGTAGAGAGTATCTAGTTTCAAAGATTCTGTAGTATAAAACAAACAGAATAGCTATCAATAAAATATTAAAAATGAATTATATGTCTTAAATACACTGTATTGATATTGAATGATAATATTTGCTAAGTTAGAAACTTTTGGAACACTTGTGTAACAAAAGATCAGATAATCTTTAGAAACTGGCCTTTTTCTGTGGGTTTAAATCAATGCCCTGGAAAAATAACTCTGTTGAATGATACAATAGGCTGACATTAACTCCCCATGTGCAAGTGTTCTCTGGCATTTACTAAAAGGTAACATGTTTTAAAAACTCTACTACCTTTTAACTGTAATGCCAAAATAAACAGGAATCCAGAATATTCAAGTGCTGAACACTTTCGACATTCCTTAAACCTTTGAGCAAGTACTAATTCATGCAAGGACCTTTCATATACAACTCAGCTTGATAGGATGAATCAACCAAAACGCAATACCTGTTGCTCAGTAAGCTGGACTGGCTTCTTTCTACCATGCAGACAGTATAGTGTTCACTTTACAAGGAATTGAGATCCATCCAACTAGTTTAAGAAAAGGGTTGTTGGTGGGATTTTGTTTGTTTGTTTATTTAAAAGATTTACGGTCTTCATCTCATAGAAATCAAGAACTGAAACTAGTACAGCCAAACTTCATGGGAAATATAATTGGATATTAGGTCTTTTTTCTGTCTCTTTTGGGGTCTGCATGGTTGCCTCCCTGACACTTTCCTTAATTTCTTTCTGTTCTTTACAGAAGGAAGAGTGATTCCTAAAAATTTAAGTATGATGCAATTTCCGGTAACCCTCTACTGGCTTCCTATCTCTCTACGTAAAAGCCAAAATCCTTACACAGGTTCATAAGCCCTATATGATCATTTCACTCAGCCTGTATCTGACCTATGCCCTATCATTTGCTATTTTGCTCCCACTGTGCCAGCCACATTTTCCATCTTGCTTTTCCTTCGACTTAAGAAGAGCACACGTATCTCAGGACACTTGAAGCTGCTATGCACTCTGCCCAGAACATCCTTCCACAAATATTAGCTGGCACCTTCACTATATTTAGGTTTCTGTTCAAATGACATATAGTCATGTAGGCATTCTTGACCATGCTATCCCAAGTAGTAATTCCCTCATTACTCTTGAACTGCATAACTTGTTTATTCCTACAGTTTCTCTACCTGATAATATATAATTTATTTACTTGTGGGTTTTACTGTCTACCACCTCCTACAACAATAAGTTTCATCAGAACAGGGACTTTAATTCATTGTGGTACCATTGCCACCCAAAGCAGTGCCCAGTACATAATAGGAATTACATATGAATGTTTTGGAGGAATGAAATGAATGACTATTACTTCTAATCGCTACTTCCTTTTGAGTCTCCACCATTTTTTTTTCCTGCTAAGTAGTTCTTTTTTGTATTAGCTAGCAGTCAGTTCACAGTTATTTCATGACCTTTAATTTATAATGTTCTCTAGCAACTGATAACTTCTCTCTTTTCTGTTAGTTCGAATTCCTGAAAATCTAATTGGATAGGTTATTTATTTATTTATTTTTTCAGTAAGGCCACACAGACCACAAATTTCTGGACAATCTCTGACTGTATTCTTTTCAGTCAGGTATATACAGTTATCTAATAAAGCTGAGCCACCTCGGAACATGGCTGCATAGGCATGAGGGCCTGTAGGAAGGCATCCAGGCAAGATAAATACGTCTAACACATAGAACAGTTGCAGCTTCATCTGCACCAATGTTCTTCACTGTCCTAAGTCCTACTCATGAGTCTGACATCATTCCTCAATTCACTGCATCAATCTTTTACTTCCATGTTTCTTCTTCATCAGATGACTCCTCCAGGCTTTTTGTTGTTCTCATTACACTTCTTTCATCACAGATATAACTATGTATTTATAGTTCTCCTATGATAAATAAATCCATGTCTCTGCCTTGACTCTAAAGACAACAAAATGACCCCGTACTGTCACTTCCCCAAGGCTATCCCAATTAACTTTGGCGTGGTAAGCAAGAAATATCGTGCTTTTACATAGATCCTGCTGTGGACACACACTAAGGTGACCCCCAATGAATCATGCCCTTGCCTAATCCCCTCTTGTTTTGTGTGGATGGAACCTGGTACTTCCTTCTACTCAATAAAATATGGCAAAGGGGAAATAATTATTCAGATGTAATTCAACTCCCTGATCAGATGATTCTGAGTTAATCAAGAGAGGTTATTTGGGGGTGGGCCTGGCTTAATCAGGTGAAATTCCTTAAAAGAGAGATTGGTGACCGCCTGAAAATGAAAACACATTTTCCTGATGTCCTTGAAGAAGCAAGCAACCATGGGTTCTACAACCCTAAAGAAATAAATACTTCAACAACCTGATTAAATTTGGAAATAAATTATTCTCTGTCAAGCCTCTGGATAAGAATACAGCCCAATTGGCCTCTTGATCACAGTCTCATAAGACACTGAGCAGAGGACTCAGCCATGTCTGGACTGCTGACCTACAGAAACTGTGATGTAATAAATGTATTTTGTTTTAGTCCACTAAATTTTTGGTAATTTGTTATACAGTAATAGAAATCTAATACAGATCTTCATCCCAGTTCACTGAAAGAGACAGACGTTAAAAGGCCCCTATTATTTTCTTTCTTTAGACCTCACGGTGTGACTTTGTCTTAAACTTTTTCTTTTCTTGAGTTACACATATTAAATTATGGAAAATGAAATAATATCCTTTACTTCCTTAGTATCTTTCTATTTGGTGATTTACTCCTTTATTATATTTTCCCTGTTCTCAGTGTTTTAAGACTAACTTTAGACCGTTCAGAAAACAACACGTGACCATAATACTTTTCTTCCTCCCTTAACCACGTAATCATCTTTTCTGCATGCAGCATCAGCTCCTATCATTTTCAGCTGGTTCTGATGAGCGTAGCCCCAATGTCTTTGACTATGAGATTCATATGTTAACTCCTCTCATTAATGTCTCACTTTTTTTCTGTTTATACATTTAAATATTTAACTTACTTAATGTTTTCAAAAAAAATTCTTAAATTTTTATATATTTACTTAAACAACGCTTAATATTTACTTAAACAATATTTTGTAAAAAATGGGAATATTTACTTAAATAGTGATTTTGTAAGGTCAAGATGTTTATGTGTGAAAATTTATCCCTGATTTATCTACATGTTACATCTGAATATTCATGTAAATTTTATTTGGTTAGACACATCTATATGTGAAAACATCTGTTTTCGGAACTTTAACAAACTCACAAAAATTACAGCATAAATATTTGGTACATACTGTCTGTATTTAAAATAAAAATTTTACTTTTCTTCAGAATATGTTTAGTGGTATGTACTTGAAAAACCAGTATGTTCATTTGTTATACAAATGGAAATAAACACTTGAGATGAAATACTGATGGAGGAAATTTCTTCTGTTTATTCTGCCAGACATTCTCAAAAACTGATTTGAAAATGAAGTGATTATGAATTTCTGTTTCCCAAGAGGGCCCCACAGAGCGCATAATCAATCTCTGGTTCACATTTCCCTGACAAAAAAACAAAACAAAACAAAACAAAACAAAAAAAACCACCACAACCACTCTACATAAGATTCTGATTAAAGAGTTTTAAAGTGAAATTTTTATTTTTAAAAAGTGAAATTCAAAATCATGATGCAATTATAGAAGTAGGAATCGGGGCAGGGGTGGGGTTCACTCATCTGCAGGTAATGAAGAAATTTTTAATGATTATATTTCTAAATGCATACCGCAGTAGACAAGCCATAAAATGTTCTATTCAATTAATTAAGCTTATATCTCATCCAGGTATACCAAATTATTCTCTTTAAGGGAAAGAAGCTTAGGGAGATTAATAGTGGGAAATTAATTGAAAGAGCTTTTTTTTGAAATATTAAAGTCATATGAACACCTGATCACATGAGGTATAGTTGAAACTGCTTTTCCTTGTTATCATACTAAAGTCAGTGTAATGCATTGATAAAAAGCAGACTAAACATTTCCAGAGGTAAGGTTCATAATTTTTCAAAGTAGCAGAGCATGTTTAACGCACTTGGATTGTGTTAGTTCAGAGGGATAGATTTCTCTTTTGGAAAGCTGCCTTTCAGTTAAATACCCAAATCCTGAAACTTCTGATAGCAGTCAGTGTTAATTATCTTCCTTTGAGACGAGTCACCAAGAAGCAGAAAATTTGCCATCTCGTGGTGTTTGTACATACGTGAAATCTATATTTTTTATTTTATTGTGAAGTACGAAAGACAGAGAATATTCATAGGCAACAGAATGAGATCTTCCTGCAATTTTTGGTCTTTTTTTAATCCACAGAAATGTGTAAATAAAACCATGTGATTATTTAACAAGAGAAAAAACCATTTGATTATTTAACAAGAGAATTTTCTGACATCCTTTTTCCACCCACAGTTGTTATAAATTTGCTGCAGCTGCTTCTTACCGCCTCCAGATGGCGTGCTGGTGCTCGTTCTCGCCTCCCAGCGACCGGCCAGTTGCCAGCTGCTGGAGAGAATGAGCTTGGAGCCGCAGGGCTTAATCCCGCGCGGCTCAGAGATGGGTTTCTGGACTCGCGAAGCAGCTGCAACAAGGCATCACTCACTGTATAAGTATTTCCATTTCTGAGAGCAAAAGGAAGAACTTAAGCGGGCGGCACTTGGAGTGTAAATTGCTTTGTAGTATTTAAAGGCAGAATGGATCCTGGGCAGCCGAGCTGGTACGTGCAACAGAAACTACTCAATGGAATTGTTCTGGGTAGGACTGGTCTGATCGTCCTTTGTGTACCAAACGTTGTGTGTCCTGGATTGCGCCTATGTGTATACACCCATTTCATTTTCACCAGGATCATGGGGACTTGGGAGTCACAATCTTTCATTTTTCCAAAATGATACAATAAAAGCTTTACAGAACATTGTTTATTAATAGAAATGTGACCCGAGTCACAGTCTTAAGAAACACATGATAATGATAGAATAATACTTTTATTTTATGTTTCTTTGTTAGAGAAAAAGAAAGTAAACCTAAACTGTATCACTGTGCAGTGTTACTAGATATGACTTAAAAGACAATGGCAAAAAATGTTTGACTGCCGTGGAGTAGACTTTTACCTGTAGGTGTAGACTTAAACACACCTGTAATATATCAGTGTTTTCAAATCTATGTGCCAGAAAAAAACATGGTGTAGCTATGAAAACACTAGTTATGAAAAATGCATGTCATGCGTATGTACATTTTGTTTTGTAAATGTGTGTTGTGTATATACACAACATGTATATGTGACCTAGATGCAGAATTATTATCGTATGATTACAAATAGGCATGTGCTGAATATAGATGAATTTCTGCACCTTCATACATTGTATGTCTATCTGGATAACTTAGTATGCAGATTATCCATTGCCACAATATTAAATCTGAATTAAAAAGAATATATTTGTTTTACTGTTATACTTTACATTTGTTGAATTTCATTGAGTTGTGCATTGAGTTTTCTATGCTTTTAAATTCTGAGGAAAGGTTGGTTTTTATATTTTGAACATAAATTATTTGCCGAGGTGATTATATGGGGATAGGATGCATAGATATATAAATATAGGTTCCCTAAAGTTCAGGTTGTATGTGGAATTCACAAGAGTTTTGAAAACTCGAGAGTTCTGACTGAGAGTTTATATTAGAAACAACAAAATTGAAAGATTAAGATTCAGAGCTAAATTGGACATAATCGAGGCTGAGGTTTTATGTTTAGTAATATTACTCTAAGATTAATGTTAGACTACTTATAAACTTGTATAGATTCCCTTGAACAGATGTTGTTCATGAACCAGTGACTGAATTTTATCTTCTATCATTGCATATAAGCAAATATAACACAATTCAATACAAGAAATATGACTTGCAAGCTAACTAGGTAAGATAGCATGCTAAATAAAGCCTAAAATACTGAGAAAAGTTAGAAACTATTGAGTCCCTGCCCTCAAAGAGTTGCCATTCAAATGACTACCTTAGGCATGTTCATGAATATGAGTACACAGTAAAAGACAAAATAAATGCCATTAAAGTGAGACATGCACAGGTGTGTAGCATTTAAATTGAGGGAGAGATCTAAATTAGGGGCACTAGTAAGGCCTTCAGATTGGAAAGCCCTCTTCTAAACAGATGGATTAAAAGAACAATTTTGGTAGGTGTGAAGAGGTTCTGGGCAAGAGATGTATTCAGGTCAGACATTTGGTTTGGGTTGGCTATGGCCTTCTTTATTGGTCTCAGAGGCAAGCAGTAAGAGATAATATTATACAAATAGGCTGTGTGATATTGAAGATGATCGTGAACATGGGACTGAAATTTGTGGATTTCATCATCAGTTCATTCCTAGTGCCACTAACAATGTAGGCATTCAGTATTCTTAAAACATTGAATGTTCTACATAACAACAAGAGCCAGCACAAAGTTTTAGGATATTTGTATGGTTTATGTATTGCATGTCTACCATATTAGAATGTAAGTTGCAAAACATAGCACTCTTTTTCAATATTATATCCTCAGAGCCTAGAAAGTACTTGAAAAATATTTATCTGCTGAATGAATTAATGAATAGTAAAATTGGAATACGGTCAGGGTTCTAAATCATTCACATTTAGTTTTCCTGATGGTCTTAAATTACTAAAATCCTCAAAATTTACCGAGTCGTTGAAGCTATTGTATCAGCTGATTCCACTTATGGCTCAGGTACTTCTAAGCAAGTTCCCTGGAATTACCACTATTGGCATTTAATCTTACTCTATTTTTAACCTCTTTTATGAATAGTCTTGCCTTTACATTTTTAAAACGGTTATTAAGATAATTATAAACTGTGTGATTATTCAGGCAGAATTAAACAGTTCCTCTTCATATCCCTATAGTAGAAATAGTGAGTATATAACACAAGTTAAACAAATACATTCAGGAAAAGAGTTGAGGGTTTGAGGAATGTCTTTGCTCCCTGTAACGTATGTTTACCTCCGTATTAGAACGCTTCTAATATTTGGTTCTCTGCAACTTGATTTAGGCGAAACTCTCTAGAGCCTCTTTTTAATTTTGGATATGCAGAGTGATCATTTGGGGAATCCTTAGCTGTGTGTTTACATAGTATTTGGGAACTCTGTGATAATTTCTACGGGTCACAGCCCCTGACCCCACAACAGCAGTGCTCCTCTTTTTTGTTCCTGTATACTGATATCTATACTTTTTATGGACAATGACATGAATATGTGGATAAACTAGTGAAGAAAAAAGTTTTTGTCATTTGAAAGGATGATACTGGGTGAAAAGATACAATGATTTTAAAGGAATGTATAAACATGATCTGCCCAACTAAATTATAAATGAATGCATAATGACTTGCAAATAGAAGGGCCAAATAAACAATGTCACTGAGCCAACAACTTCAGAAATAAACCCCTGGAGTTTCCCCTGCTCCTCAAGAGAGATCTCTCCTCTGTGATAATGATTTATATATCTTAATTTACTTTTATATCACTCATCTAAAAATATACAAGGGTGGAATTTCTCACTTTAAAAATATATGTCGATGGGGTTTATATGTGTCAGTTCAACTGAGGATGCAAGCTTTTAGTTTCAGCTTGAGCTAATCTGTGCGAAGTCAGGCTTTTTCTCTCAACAGTGTCAATAAGACAAATTTCCACACTAGCCTGGTCTCCATCCTGCTGGACTTGCTGGTAATGCTTTATTTTTATCCCTGTGAGAGGAGGTAGTATGGCATGGTGGCTGGCCCAAGACTTTCACCTTATTTGAAACCCTAGTGTATGGCTTGGCCTGGAGATTAATCTTTCCCTAATAGATTAATCTATTAGGGAAAGTATACCTTGTCTAAATACTGCTGGACATTCAGTTTTGGAGAAATCTACTGCAGTGTGTACTGCAGGTTTTTTCCCCCTAGTGGTTGACTTAAGGCTGTTGTATTAAAACAATAGAAATAGACTTTTCTTCATATATGGAGCTGGCTTGGTCAATATTTTCTAACTTATGTTTTTAAAAACTTATTTCAGAAGAAATGATTATTTCTTCTGAATGATCATTGTTAAATGATCATTTTGAAAGATACAAATACAATGCCCTGAACAACATGCTTGTGTGTCTTCTTTGGAAGGCTGGACATTCAAAATTACACAAATACAAAATATATACAAATAATGGAAGTGTTTCTGCTACTAGATTCACACTATACTCCTTTTTCTGGGTGTAGTGGAAAGATCTCTTCTCCCTCTGTGTATCCTAATGTCACTGTTTTTTAATCAGCGGTGACACTGAATCAGTTTAACATGATTTTTCTTTAGCCTGTGTGACCGTACTGTAAACTCCTTAAAGGCAGGAAACAAATCCCATGCTTTCTTTGAATCTCTCTATTATACTAAACATACTGCCAGCCACAAACAGCACTTAAGTTTATAATTATTTTTTTGAAGTAGGGCCTCTCTCCGTCACCCAGGCTAGAGTGCAGTGGCACAATCATGGCTCACTGCAACCTCGACCTCCTGGACTCAGGTGATCCTCCCACCTTAGCCTCCAGAGTAGCTGGGACTGCAGGCACACGCCATCATGCCCAGCTAATTTTTGTATTTTTTTGTAGAAACAGGGTTTCACTATGTTGTCCAGACTGGTCTAGAACTCCTGGGCTTAAGCAATCTGCCCGTCTCAGCCTCTCAAAGTGCTGGGATTACAGGTGTGAGCCCCCTGGGCCCTGCCATTTTTTTTTTGAACGATTGAGTAAAGATTAAATTATTATTTTTTCACACTAATTAAAATAGTAGATATAGTCATATAATAGTGGCTTCTAAAGGACAAAATGGAAATCTTTCTAGTGGTTCTATATACCAAGAATGTTATACCTGACACATCACAACAGAAAGAGAAAGCTCCTTCTCCTTAATTAACTGTTAGAAATGAAACATCTTTTTAAAAATATTATTTGAAATGTGGAAATATCTATAAAGATACAAAACTTGCCTTTACTTGGTAGAGCTATTTACATCTGGAATAGCTATCTTCTAGCATACCTGTGTCTCTAGGGTGTTGTGTAACTGCAGGTGGAATATTCCAAAGTTAGAACTACTAAAAGAACAAATCAGAAGAGTTCCTAGCAGTAAGAATTAACCTTAAGGAAGCTTAGAAGCATTTATATGCTTTAGAGCTGTTCCTGGGGAAAAAAAAATCATGCATTTTTTATAATGAGCATATTTATGAGCATACCCCCACCTGCCACCAAGATGTATAAAAATGAGTTAGTAGCTGCAAACTGCTATTTTAGCAAGTGCTAGAGGAAAATAACAAAAGATCTGTGGTTGTATTGTTAACAGAAGCGAAGAAGCTTCTCTTGTGTCTCTGAACGAAGGGCTAACAGAAGAGCTTTTGGTTACTAAGATGTATTCTTTCCTGGTCTCAGGCTCATTAACGATGGAAGTAGGAGGGATAGCATATAAAGCGGCAGCTGCAGCTGTGGGCACTCAGATCATTTGTCACCTGGCATGAAGTTAGTGTTGGCCGCTCTGGAGCTCCAGCACAGAACACCAGGGAGCAAAGGCCAACTGATTGTTGTTCCTCACCAGCTTGCTGGCTAACTCCTACTCACTCTTCAGATCTCTGCTGAAGTGTTGCTTCCTCCAAGTAGCTTTGCCTGACCTCTCTAGAATGCATTTAGCACCTTTCTCTACACTGTTATGGCCTCATAGTCTCACCCTTGCCATCACACTTACTGCTTGAAGACCTGCCTGCCCTCCTCACTAGGCTCAGGAAAGGCAAGAGCTGAGTCTTTTCCAACATTGTTCAGTGTCTGTCTTGCATACAGTAGGTGTGTACATATTGATAAGTAGTATCTGTTGCATGCGGCTTTATGAGTATGTATAGGCTGTATGGGCTTGGATATCAATAAAGGCGGTATTTGACTCAGTGCCACGTGTGAGCTGAAAGTGACTAAGCTCTCAGTCCTAGTGTCCTCATCTACTATCTGTGACAATTGTATACCTGCCTGTTAAAAGTAGTTATAGTCCTGGATAACAAACCTGCAAATGTACCCTTGAACTTTAAATAAAAGTTTTTAAAAATAATAAATTTTTAAAAAGTAGTTGTTAAGGTTAAATAATTTTTTTTGTAGTAGTGTTATGAAGATTTATTTATGGGATTTCTGCATGTTAACTGAGTTAATCTTCAAAAAGACAAACATCAGGTTGGTACTATTAGCACGATGCTTTATGTAAGAAATAGAGGCATGGAAAGGTTAGCTTCCTTGCCCAAGGTCACAGAGAGAAGAACAACAAAAATAAAAGGCCTTGTAGAGTGACCAGGTCAGAGTAGATATTTGCTAAATGCTGGACTTGGGACTATTGCAATTTTATTTAGGGAAGGCTGATTCCTGTGTAAATGAGAAATTACACCAAACAATTAAGAACAGTTTGTTCTCTGGTTTCAGAGCCTTCTGTTGCAGATATTTTCTTTGTAGAATTCCCATGGAAGCCCAATATGGTTACAGAAAAACTTCTAATGTGTGCAGTCAGAGAGAACCGTTATCTTTATTGAGCGTTATATGGTGTGGGGCATGTTAGAATCTAAAGAAATCTTTGTAAGAAATATGTTCTTGTTATAGGTCTCAAGATAAAAAAAAGAAGTAAATAATATCATGGCCTATTTTAACAGTTTGCAGCATTCCTCGTTTATTTTGTTTTATTTATAAATTCTATTTATCTTATAGTGTTTACTTTTTCTCACTATAAAATGCTTTTAGTTGAAAATATGTAATACAAACAGCAAAGAAGGAAACAAAAATTATCCATAATTATTCAACTAAGAGATGGCTACTATTAACACCTTGGCATTTTTTTTCTATTTTTTGACAAAATTACATGCACATCTGCTTGTATATATGCATCCATTTGTACACACATTTTAATATGAAATTAGATTATACATACATTCTATGTCCCATTTTGTACCTATTATTTTGTCATGCTCTTTAAAAATTATAATTGTCAGTACCTGCGTAATATTATCATATATGGCTGTATCATAATTTTATTTAGTAGTTTTGCTTCTGTTTAATATTCTCCCAATTTTGAAAATTGGTTTAATTCTTTTCAATTTTCACTTATTTGAACAGGCTTACTATGGTGCTTTACATGACAGATGTACCTTCTAAATAATCATCTTTAGATGATGACATAACAATATTTGAAAATAATATTTTCAAAGGGGGCAATGCACTTCCACTCAGAGATAAACAGGTCCAAAAAATTTTAAGACAGAATTAATATTTAATGAAATAGCAAGAAATAAATTGGAATGGCAAATGCAAATGGAATAATGTTTTTTGAGAGACCATGGTATGCTATCACCTATGAAGGTCAGCGTTATAATTACTATTTTACTGTGACTGACTGGGGCTCAAAGGTAATGAACGACAAAATCAGATTGTTTTAGTGGCTCTGCCAGGATTCAAATATAAGTCTCACTCCTCAACACTTTATTTTCTTCATTCCACCATGCAGTCTACACAGCATGCTAGCAGTGTTCATAGCTCCACATGACAATTTATTTGAGCCTCTGTTTCCTCATGTGTAAAATAGAAACAGTAATACTCACCATGTAGGAGTTTGTGATGGTTAACTTGAATAATATATGGAGATTGAGATCCAAAAGAATTTATCCTTGGGCTCAATTTTAGCATTGAGGCTCATAGGTATTTCATAAAGTATATCCCAAAACTGATAGAATTTCACAATCTCCTGGCAATTGAGGGACTCTCAGAAGGCTCATTAACAACCCAAATTTCCAGACATGAATCTAGAAGATTTATATCCAGAATCTGAAGTAGGTCACTGCCTTTGTTTTTAACAAATCCCTTTGGTAATTTTGATAACATTTTAAATGGCAACCACAGATATAGGCAACTAGCAAAATAATGCTGAAGAGAGGATGAAAAGTTTAAGATGAGACATGAAACTTTGGCAGTCACTGGTTCAAAGTAGATGGAGCTTCCTGTGGGATAGTATGGCTGGAAACTGTGGGGATGTAAAAACAACTCAGGGTTTGAAGGTTTCATTTTCTCAGGTAATTTGAAATATGAAACACATTCAAGGCACTTGAAATTAAAAGCGAAATTAAAAGCAAAATTAATGCTAAGTCGACTGAACAGAAATGGCAGACAGCAAGGTTTTGCCAAAGTAGAATATGCTTTAAAGTGTGTTGATTATGAAGGTAAATGCACAGAATGTGTGATGCTTGTGGATCCTAATCATGTATACACTACTTAAACTAAGAAACCTGATCTGAATTTTCTGTTTGACTTTTTTATTTTTAAGGAGGATATCTTAGAATTAGTTCTTCCCTTCTCTGTATTTCCATAGAATTTTTTCTAGCCTTTTAGACTGAATAGCAATTGATAAAATTGATTTTTCCTATGACAAAAGGAGCTTCCAGAGAATGAGTCCTAATTCATTCAAGAATGATGCTCAAAAGCAACTTTTCAGTGAATTTTTCAACCCACATTTTCATTATTTTAAATAGTTGACGGAACATCTTGTAACTTTAAGAAAGTTCTCTACAGGAGATGTGCACTATATTATTTAATTAAAATGATTACCAAAGATTTTAGAACTTTTGTTCTTTTTGTATTGCGGTTATTTGACGTGAATTCCTAGAGAGTGTACTAAAGAAAACATTCTCTAATATTTGAGACCAATGTTCTCTAAAACTGTGTTTTTGTCAGGAATTAATAAGCTGCCTGACATTAATATCGTTAAAATTATAATTGATGGTATTACATTTCCTGGTGTACCTTCTGCTACAGAAATATTTCGAGTTGTGCCAACTAATTTTCTGGGCCTGTTACTGAATAATAAACATAGTGGAGACTAGATATTTTGACTTGCATTTTCTGGTTAAATCTAACCTTGAAGTCCTCTATAGTTGGATTTTTGTATTGGTCCTTAACATATAATCTTACAATCTTAGGGGGCTAAAGGAGAGCTTGAAAAGTGATTTTCAGGAAGAAAGGATAATCTCTACAATTTCAAAACACTTTCAAAAAAGCCATGTCACAACTTCTCTTGCTAACCTATCCTCATATCAGTTACCTGCATTGTTGTGAGATTCTTTATTAAACCCTTCCCTGAATACTTCCTATTGCTATATAAGCTCACATCTTCATGCTTGATCTTAGTGGAAACAGAAAACTGGTCCACTGACCTTTTAATACATGTCATTTAGATATTAGGAGATTGTTATTGAAATCTCTCCCTCAATAAATACTGCAGACACCTTATGCACCTAGTCCATGCTCTTTTGATGAGTTCCTTCTGCAGGGCAGGGCTCTGTGTACTTCACATGCAGGGAGCTACAAGAGGGGCTTTTCTAGGCCTCCTTGCCTTCTTACTTCTAGTTTTTAAAATCATTTTCCCTGGTTTTGTAATTTATCTAAATTGGCTATTTTTTTTAAATTCTCTGCTTGACTTTTTCCACTGGCCTTTTCACCTTCTACACTTGACCATTCACATTCAGAAACAACACCAAAAAAAATGGTGGTTGAATCCTGAAGAAGGATTGAAGGTATACACTTTACAGTATAATTTTGTATGTACGTGATTTTATGTACACATTTCAGACACCTATCATCATTTTCCTGTAGGCATGTACTATTCAAGTGCAAAGTTTTGTACCAAATATTAAGTGGATTTATCAATAATGCAAAACAGTAAACCTTGCCCTTGAGGAATGCCTGTATTGAAGACTCACAATCACATTACCACCCACTTATTGTGTATTGAATCCTGATCATCCTGATGGCAGGTAACATTATGAATATACTAGCATTAAGTAAAAAGATTGTCTGACTAAATGATGATCATTTTACCTTATTTCTGAGTAATTACTTTTTGTTAAGGACCTCTTCTATCCTTTTAGTTTAGAAATGCAACCTGATGTCTCTTCCTTCAATTTATACTTCAGTAACTTAATCATAATTTTACACCATCTAGTTAGTGAGTTTTCCATGTTTCTTCTCTCATTCTTATCATTTTGTAAGTCATCTTCTCTTCTGGCATATTTATGGATTTTTAGGATGGTAAGTTTGCTGGAGTCTCATTGATTGCTACTTTCTATGCAGAATCTTTTAGTCAGTGTCAAAGGGAGATTATTATATGGGTATCTCACACACAGGAAATTAGATTCACTATAAACCAGCTATGGTGGATTTGCTATATTAGATTAGATTAAATTAGATTCGCTGTAGACTTTTTCATGAACTGTTTTCAAATCTGTACTCATTTATTCAGCATGAGTGCAAATCATTATGATAAATTATTCAAAGTACATTTACAATTTTATACATCAATTTGAGAAACTTTTAATATTTACTGTTACATTTTCAGAATCAATAATTTTCTGCTTTTCACGTATATTTTTAAATTGTTTCAATCTTTCATGTTGAAATGTTTCTGGAAGATAAAACTGGAGAATCACCCTAGCTTTTGTTTGTCAGTACTGCAATATTGGGCAAGTTACAAATGGCTAAACAGATTATATATTGAGTTTGTGAGACATAAAAAAATTTTACCCACAAGAAAAGGATGCTGTCTGTCTGATTTGATGATCTACATAACATTGGGAAGAATAATACAAATCTGTATTTGTATAATTATTAGGCTAGAGATCAGAAAATGAAGCTGTGCAAATCAGTTGGCTGTATTTTTAACTTTCATTTGCGACTGATAAGCATACTGCAGAGCTTGAGATATTACTCTGCTTAATTTTGCCTAAAACAGTACTTAAGTAGATCCATTACTGATTTGGATTTTATAATAAAAAGAACTGTTAAGGAGAAAATTTTTGTTTGGCAGTTTGGAAATGAAATGTTCCAAACTTTCATTGTGCAACAGTTTCTTAGGCTCTGGTAAGAAATTAGATTATGTCAAAACTAGTTAATTACAAAGATAAATGTGAAATGCAGGAGATTGATGAAAACAAAACAATTTCAGCCAAAGTTCAGGAATTTTTTTTTAATTCAGTGATAGCACAGATATCTTAACTGATGTCTGGGCTCCATTTCATTTACTTACTAGCCCAAATGTCAGCAATGTGTGCATTAAGGTTGGTTTTCAGATATTAACTCTAAACAGTATTCATCAATTATACTCTTGAAGCAAACATAAAGCCCTTTATAGCAGAAGGGTCTTTATTCCCCCTTTTCTCCAATTTTTATTTTGTTATTATGTGTTTATTTCTATCAGTATCCTCCCTTATTTTCATCGTTTTCATATTCTACCCCACACCTGGACTAAGTTGGAGTAAAGAGATCCCTGAGTTAAGAATGCCAGTAAGATCAGAACACTATGAGAATAAGGTGGTGATAGTGGGATAGGGAAAGCAGCTGAAAGGGGTTATTTGTATTCCAAAATACATGCATCTGCACCTGCAAGAAGACTTTTGCCATCACAGTCAACTCTTTATTATTTAGAGAACTCTCTGCTTTGTGGAGATTTGGCTGTAACCCCAGACTTGCTTCCCTGGAACACCTAACTTTGTTTTTTTGCTGCCAACAGCATGGTCTCCTTAGGAAGGATTCGGCTTAGACGTGGAGAGGAAGACTGAGTGCCTGTGTGTATGACTGGGTATAAATCAATCAAAATTCCAAAGGCAAATTTAAAAGATTTGGGTGCATTATTTTGTGCACATGCCTCTTTTTCTACCTTATTGAAAATAATTTCAATGCTTGTATACTTTTAATATATTCAGTGCAGTGCAGTGCATGCTCAAACCTATTTCATGTGGTCTTTCTTAACTTCATACTTAACATTTAAACATCTGTATGTTTAATGATTTTACCCTGGCTACAGGCATTAGTCAAATATTTGTTTTCCTTTCTGTGCTATCATCAAAGGACTATTACATTTTTAATCTTCCCTGAAGAAATTGTAACACTCCATTAGAAAATGGTAACAAACACAATGATACTCCCACTCCATCTTCCATGGCAATTCAAAGCTTGAACATTTATTCACTGGACGAAAGAGGTTTGCCTATAGTTTCTGCATGGGATAATGAGACAATTGCTTTTTTGTTTTAAAAATATAATCCCGGCAACGATGTGAAAGATGAGTTCGAAATAAAAATCTTATTGGTAGAAAGTGTGGGACCAAACTGTCAGTGGCAGCAGTAATGAAAAGGCGGGTGTGGATTTAAAAATACATTTTAGAAGTAGATAAATAGAATTTGGCATTAAGAGATGAGGGAAAGTAAGGAGTTAAGGATAACTCTGAGATTCTAACTCATGTAGTTAGCTACCTAACAGTGGCATTCATCATAGTAATTTATAGCCACTAAGCTTTATTGAAGGGATGCTTGGGATTTTAAGGGAGAAGCAGGAGAGTGGAGTGGAGATAATGTGTTTGGAGTTTGTCATGCTGAGTTTGTTACCTGTTGGACATACATGTAGAGCAGTGTTTGTCAATCTTGGTCATACTGACACATTGAGATGGATAATTCCTTTTTGGGGGTGGGGGGTTATTTTGTACATTGTAGGATTCTTAACAATGTTTATGGACTCTACTCACCAGATGTCAGTAGTACCTCTCTCATTTGTGCCAACCAAAAAATATCTCCAGATTTTTCCAAGTCTTCCCTGAAGCAGGGACAAAATTGCACCCAACTGAGAACCACTGGTATAGAGACAACAAAGAAGATATTGATGTTGTGTGTCTAGAATTTAGGAGACAGACAAGGCTTGAAATCAATATTAGACTCATCAGTAGCGACAACCTAAGCAATGTGAATATATGAGATTCTGCAGGGGAAGAATGTAGATGATTATATGTTATCTAATTTTTTATTGAACAGGTCTGGAGACTAAAAATTCCTAAACACATGAGATAGATTGAGTCAGCTCATCTTATGTTTGAATACTTTCAAATGTTGTATGTTATTATTGTTGTTATATACTGTTACATATCAGCCAAACTGCTTGTATTGAGCCACAATTAATTTTTCCATAATAATATTTCTTTTGTCCTAATTTTGCTTTTGTGGAACACAAAACATGCCTATCAGGACAAATAGAATTCTTTCTAAATCCCTCCACATATTTTAATATAACTATTAAATTAATTTTTAAAATTCAATATTCTTATGCCCTGACTAAATATCTTTATAATTTTCAACCTTCTTTTATACATTATATTTTGACATTTCTTGCATCATGAGTACTTTCTATTGAACTGCAGCCATTTTACATATTCTTCTTAAGGTATGGAGAAGAGAAATGAACAAACTCAATGTATGACTTCTAGTTTAGAGGAAAACGGGCCGTCAGTTTCCACAGTTTGGTCATAGTATTTTTTGGTCATAGTTATTATTGCGTTAGCTTCTTTGTCAGCCAGATGATGCTATTGTCTCTTATAGCTTGTTGTTTTTATTTTGCATGAACTTTCTGTTAATATTTCATATCATGTATTAGCAATTTTTAAAAAGTTCATTTCACATATCATATCATATGTTAGTGATTTTTTAAAAATCCAAAATGTGAAAATTTATATTCATCCTTTTAAAAGTATACCCTTCTTTGGTTTAGCCAATCATTTCAACCTGCTTGATCCTTTTGGACTATGATTTCATCATGCAACATATTTGTTATTTCTACCAGTTTTATGCCATCTACACAGTTATCAGTCATATTTATCCAAGTCATTAGTAAAAATGTGAGCAGGTCAGGTTCAGAGATAATGGAATTATGTAGTGTTATGGATTTTCTCTTCAGTGCTTTCCCCAGCTCCCTTTTGCTTAAAGGTCTTTTTATTTTCATAGAGTGCTATAGAAACAAGACTTATGTACATTATTTTCCACCTTTCCCAGATAAAACCTTCAAATATAATCCTACCACAAGATATGGCAAGGTAAATTATATTTCATTTGTTGGATTCCATTTACAGGAAAAATGATTTTGCTGAGTGATAAAATAATGTTAAGTGATAAAAACAGGATACAGATTTGAATATAAAGTATGACTATATATAGTAGATGTAGATCTAGATATAGACCTAACTATCGATATAGAGAACACCAAAATCTCAGTTTTAACACCAAAATGATAGTTTTCTTTAAAATGGTAATTATGATTGATGCCTTTTTCTATCACATTTTGTAGTCTCAAAATGTTATATAATGGATTTGTCATTTTAAATGCAGAAAATAATAAAATATACTTATATAATTATAAATCAACAATATTTAAAACAGAATCTGCAAATAAATGCATGGATTCCTGATGACCAGTATTTGAGGAAAAGGCCTAACTGAGCCTTAGTAACAAGAGAAATCTTCCTAAGGAAGCCACAGGTTTTCAATATTTTCTAAGAAGAAGGAGAGTTGAAGTTGCATCATATTTTTCCATCACCAACACCCTGCCCTGATTGAAAAATCTCTTAAGAGATAACAGATGTGGGTGGATAGGCCAGAAAAAGCTGTCAGATGGGGAAACATATTTGTCCGTTTTTCTCAACAGCGTTGTTATAAAGATCAAGTGAGATGGATAAATGTGAAAATTGGTGGATAAAGCGGTTAACAGTACTATTCAAGGGTATCGATGAAAAGGAGTTTAAGTTATAATTACTATTTTGAAAGAGTATTGTGTTTTATTAATATATAATAGAATGTTTGACCGGCCAGGCACGGTGGCTCAACATCTGTAATCCTAGCTCTTTGGGAGGCCAAGGCAGGCGGATCACCTGAGGTCAGGAGTTCGAGACCAGCCTGGCCAAGATGGTGAAACCCCACCTCTACTAAAAATACAAAAATTAGCCGGGCATGGTGGTGGACCCCTGTAATCCTAGCTGCAGGCTAGGCTTCCCTCTGGGGGGACTGAGGCAGGAGAATCACTTGAACCCAGGAGGTGGAGGTTGCAGTGAGCCTAGGTCGCGCCATTGCACTCCAGCCTGGGCGACAAGAGCAAGACTCCATCTCAAAAAAAAAAAAAAAAAAAAAAAAAAAAGAATGTTTGACTACTTTTCTGCAAAAGTCCCTTGAAGCCAAACACCATGTCTTTTTAAACTACATGGCTCCCAATGCCTAACACAGAACCTCATGCCTATGAGTAAATATCTTTGGAATAAGTAGAGAATGAATTACATTGCTGGCAATATTTTCAAAATAATAGTGACTTTTTATTAACATAAGAGAAATGGAATAATAAATAGTGTCATAATAACTTAGCAAGTACTAATGCTGTTATCGTGCCAAATTGATATAACAGATGATCCATCTATATTATTAGTGACTAATAACAGCATTTGAATTCCTCCTGTTTCTGTTTCCTAATTTTAGGCACTCAGATTTTATGCTTGGCCCTATTGTCTCTATACTTTTATAATTTTGATTGTATTCGTGCATCTGGTCTCTAATATCTTCTCTGTGCTCATTACTTAAATAAGTCGACTATTTCTAGTCCTTCATGTCTGACCGCTGAACATATTTGCTTGCTGTCTTCATATCTACTCAAATTTAGCCTATATAAAACCTAACCTATATTCCATTGCCCTTCCCTGATCACCCAAGTTCTGAAATACACATACAACACATGCTACTTTTTTAGGTTTCTTTTTTGTTAAGGGCATCTGTCTTTCCCAGTCACTCATACTAGAACCCTTGTTCTTCCCGGTCCACTTTCCCCATCATTTATATTCATCAATAATAAAAAGTTTTTAAATCTTAATGCTTCCATCTCCAGTGATATCTCTAGAGCCTATATTTGTTATTTAATTCTGAGACCCCATAGTTCAGGCTTTCATAATCATTCATTTAACCATCACAATTCTCTCTTGTAGCTATCAGATCAGGATAACTCTTGTGTTTGTTTGCCTCAGTTCAAAATCCTTTAATGACTACCACTTTACCTACTAACTTCAGTTATATTATTAAGGTCCTATGAACATCATTTGAAAATATTAACTTTTCAAAATATTCTAAGTGTCAACCTTATATAGTGTGATTTCACAACTTCAGGGTTCTACCTAAAACAGGTGTTTGACTTTCTTTTCCATGTAATATTCTTTGCGTATTAAACCCACTGAAAGAAGGGAGCAGATGTTCACAAGAGGGAATTTGGATTAGAATCTCAAACTCTTGGACACAACTAGTGTCCTCATGCTAGAATGGGAGACGTACACCCACCAGTGTAGAATGAAAAACTAACTTTACTTCAACACCCAGGAAATGTGAGATAATCCTGTGAATGGTGTGCAATGGCTACAAGTCTTGGCTCAGTGATCTATGGTCCTATTCAGGAAATTTCTAAGGAGAGCCGCTTGTATCTACCTTACCATTTATTTCACTCTTCTGATTTTACTTCTCTCTCCTGATTTTCATCAAAAATAAATGTGGGCCAGGGGCGGTGGCTCATGCCTGTAATTCCAGCACTTTGGGAGGCCAAGGGAGGTGGATCACTTGAGGCCAGGAGTTCAAGACCAGCCTGGCAAACATGGCAAAACCCCGTCTCTAACAATAATATAAAAAAATTAGCTGGATGCGGTGGTATGTGCTTGTAATCTCAGCTACTCAGGAGGCTGAGGCAAGAGAATCACTTGAACCCGGGAGGCGGAGGTTGCAATGAGCCGAGATCATGCCACTTCACTCCAGCCTGGGCAACAGAGCAAGATTCTGTCTCGAAAAATAAGAAAATATAATAAATAATAAACCAAATAAATAAATGTGGAATCAAGTGAGATGAGGTTAGAAATATTTCTGGAATAAGGAAGTCTTGAATACTATGTAGAAAGACAGAAAGGATGCTCTTTCTCAGAGAAGTGTAGTAAGAACCGCTATCCAGAGACAGCAGTGCGTTGGGTGGTTCCTTAGCAAGAAATAATGAATTAGTGGCAAGTAGATTAACAAAGGAGGACTTAAGCTGGTATAAATTTGATGAAAAGGAATGCAAAGTTATGAAGACAGCTATAAAGTATCAGGATAGCAGAACAGTAATTTTGTAATTGATCCAAAGACATTAATTTCATGTTGCTGGTCACATGTCACATTTAAAAGGGAAATAAGAAGTTTCTTAATATGAAAGATGTTTTTCCATTATTAAGTATGACTCCAAAGAAATACTGACAAAAGAAACAAAAAGTTGTGCATTTTTTTGTTTGTTTTTAATGATGCCTGCAGACTTTAAAATAGAATTTAGGGATTAATATTTCAATGCAAATGCCTATCTTTAAAAGCCCAAAGTGCTAATACTATTAAATCGTTTATCTATACATTTCTAATTTTTTAAAAGTAAGCTAAATCACACATTAAATATAAAAGCATATTTTCTTCTTCAGAAACAATAAGTGGAAAATTACCAAATATTTAAAAAATAATTTTGGAGATGAAAAAGAGAATATGCTAAGCATTAGTTTACATTAAATCATTTCAAATGAAAAGATATTTATAATGTTTATCTGAAGCAGATATTAATGCAGTAGGTGATTTTGAGTATTCCATTTAAAAGTTGTCTTTGCCGCCAGGCACGGTGGCTCACACCTGTAATCCCAGCACTTTGGGAGGTTGAGGCAGGTGGATCAGTTGAGGTCAGGAGTTTGAGACTAGCCTGGCAAACGTGGTAAAACCCCGTCACTACTAAAAATACAAAAATTAGCTGGGTGTGGTGGCACACCTGTAGTCCCAGCTACTTGGGAGGCTGTGGCGGGAGAATTGCTTGAACCTGGGAGGCAGAGGTTGTGGTGAGCTGAGATCACACCACTGCACTCCAGTGAGCTGAGATCACACCACTGCACTCCAGCCTGGGTAGCAGAGCAAAACTGTGCTAAAAAAAAAAAAAAAAAAAAAAAAAAAAAAAAAAAAAAAAAAAAAAAAATTCTTTGGGACTATTCTAGGTTTGTGCTTCATTTAGTGGAAAAATCAGATTCTGAGAATCAGAGATTTTGCCTCTGCTATATTCTTGTTATGCTGTCTTCATCTCGTCTTTCTAGAGTTGCTCAGAGACTTGAAGTGCTCACCAATATCTGGTATGAAGTTATGATTGTCTTTTTTCTACCCCATTCCTTTAATTCTCATTTTACTTCTCCACTCCCCAAGAACGAATCTCTTCAAAAATGAACTAAGAATGGTTTAGCAACAAGCCTTGCAAGGTATAATCTGTACATTTAAAGGCTATGTGGATTTGAATCTACTCCAACTAGTAGTCCACCTTTACTTAGAATATGAGCTGTAATTCTCTCTCATATCATTTCTTCAATCCATGGTTTGAAACAAACAGGAAACTCCAGCCAGAATGCATAAGGAAACAGTTTTTGTAATCTTGAAACAAAGTTCCCACCCAAGGAATTCTCTCTGTGCTCTGCATGGGATTAAGAGTTGGAGGGAAGTCTCAGTGACTCATTTGTCTTAGTTGTGTTAAAGCACACTTATGAAATTCACAATTCAAAATTAACCTGAAAGAGAGGTGATTTCTTGATCATTTATTATTATTTTTTTCACTTTAAATCCCTGAAATGTTGACAGAAAATGCCAGAAGAGAATAAAACTTTTATAGTGGAGAACACATTAACTACCTTATTAATTGATGAAGGGTTGAACCACAAAGCAGGGGTAGGCTGTATAAAAAGATGTGTTGTATAGATGCCAGAGAGCCTCTTAGTAAGATCAGCTGTCTGCCAACACATTGTTGAAAATAATACTAGACAACTTAAACTTCTCTTTTTCTTCCTCCTCCTCTTCCTCATCCTCCTATTTCTTTTCCTCCTCCTCCTCCTCCTGTTCCTTCTTCTCTTTCTTTTCTCCTTCTTCTCCTTTCCTTCCAGTGTTAATTTTGATTAGGCATGAACAAAACCAGGAATTTTATCATTTATATGATTATATGAAGATATTTCAAGCAGTATAATCTAATTTTGTATATAAAGACATACTCCCACATGGCTTCAGTGAATGACAGTTGTGTTCCATTGTAAAATGATTTCTATTTTTTCATGTTAAGTATTTCTCCTGAAGCCCTGTAATCAGTGAACTCCATTCCTTTTTAACGCTTGAGTCTACTGTACTTTAAAAGGTTAAATTAAAAGAAAGACAATTCTGCAATAACATCCCACATCCTTTATTCTGCTTGGCATTTCAACTTTAAAAATGAATTACAGCAATGACTTTCTAAGCAACATTGAATGGATATGAAAAATAGGTTTTGAGCATTTCATTTTAAAAATTTGATTTATTTTTATTCTTTTTGAGTGTGTCTTTTGAATGATTTGTTTTACAAAGTCACTACTGCTTTAAATGATATGATAGAGCTTTCAAGTATCCTATTTTAACTGGACATCCAGATTTAATAGCTTACACACTGGTTCTCAAGGTGAGGTCCCTGGACCTCATGAGTATC
Source organism: Gorilla gorilla gorilla (assembly GCF_029281585.2). Classification (NCBI taxonomy): domain Eukaryota; kingdom Metazoa; phylum Chordata; class Mammalia; order Primates; family Hominidae; genus Gorilla; species Gorilla gorilla. Next base: position 176,329,330 of record NC_086017.1, read on the forward strand.
ACCTGGGAACCTACTTGAAATGAAAATTTTCAGGCTCCACCCCCAGACATACTGAATCTGAACTGCTTGGGGGAGAAGTCCAGCAGTCTCTTTTAATAAGCCCTCTTGGTGAATCTGATGCAGCTCAAATAGAATGACTAATTTATTGCATTAGACTCAGGGAATGGATATAAATTAATATAAAATTATATAAAGAGGGCTTTGATTAGAAATGACATAATTTTTCTTCTAAATTTCTGTTGTTTTAATTTGTTTTAGTCAATTTTCTCTCTGCCCATAACTTCCTCTTGTTTCTCACATTACCAATAGTATCCTGAGTTAGAAATTTTAACAATGAATCTTTTCTCCTGGGTTTTCTTTTGTTCTCTTCCTGAACTTATATTGTTTTCAAAAGTGACAAATTTCGGTTTGAATCTCTGTGATGTCACTAATTATGTGACTTGGGAAGTGGCTTGATCTTTCTGAGTCTTACTGTCTGTAAAATGGGGACAATATTATTTTGTAGATCTGTTATGAGAATTAAATAATATAGCTTATGTAAAGTACTCAGTGAAGTGCCTAGCACATAGTAATGCCTATGTTAATCTAATTTGTCTGTCGATGATCTGCCTTTCTTGATAGGTGGTAATATATGAAAGTAATTTCAGTCTGTTAATGTCAGATAAAAATATTAGTAGTAATTGTCAGTGTTATTGTCATAAAACAATATACATAACAATAATATCTAGGGACAATATATTTTAATATAATTGAAACATTCTTTTATGTTTATTTTCTAATGGTTTTGTGTTGTCTTAAAGGTATTATTATATATCAAATGTTTACTTTGTTAGAGATTTTGCACCTACCTATAATGACAAATCATTGGATTCCATGTTACCAATTCTTTCTTAGTTTCTTCTCTTAAGACATCTTTGTCTCTTAACTATAGCCTAGTGTTTTCAGGTATCCTCATTTTGAACTGTTGCCTCCATTTTCCTTCCTTTGACTCTCTAGTTTCTTATCTTATGCCTCAGTAATTACAGCGTCTTTAATTCAGCTAACGTGGGCAAGTACATCATTGATGTTTAAAGTGCAGAGCAGTACAGAGAGCTAGAAGATCATAAGTTTTTTGACTTTGAAACTTTTCTGGTTGTACTATGGTTCTATGGAACAAAAGAAATTGCACTGTAGACAGCATTAAATTTCACCTATAGTTTCAAATTAACTTTCCTAGATTGGCAACAAAATTAACATCTTGTTGAGAGACTTTCTGAAATGATTAAAAAAAGTGGGATAAATTCTCAAAAGACTGCTACTGACAAAACATAATCCTTAGCTGATGAAAATGGTGAAAAAACAAATAATAATTCTAATTTTAGAAAATTAACATATATGAAGGATATATTTTTTATCTCTTTTTCTTACCAATATCTTCCTTCTGTCTTTAAACATAGATATGTGTCCTCTGACTTATAATTTTTTAACATGGCTTTCTATTCCATTCTATTAAGTCTTTCTATCCCATTGCTTTATGTTCAGATGAATTGGCACTTTCTGCTTTCATTTTTCCTTTGTTTAATTTCACAAATTTTTTGTCATGTCTATCCCATTTCTCTACTGACCCCTGCTCCCCTGAGTGGGCAGCACCCTGAATAGGCAAGACTGACTTTCTTCATATATCACTTACCCTTAATGGTGCATTGGATTATAAACTGTTAGTATGATAAGGGACTATAGAGACCATGTATTTGAAGCCTGTATTTTACAGGTGAGAAAACCAATGCCCATAGAAGCTATGTGACCTAATCAAGGCCACTTAATAAGTGGTAGAGATAAAGTCAGAACTCCTGTGCCCTGGTTTCTAACTCAGTGAAGTCATATGATTAAGTTATAACTTTGTAGTTCTAAAGGTAGAGGTAAAACAGGGTATCTTCCCTATATATGAATGGAGTTTCACTAATTACAGTAAAACGTAACATTTGCAAACTTATTGAGTGCCATATGCTTACTGAATGCTAAGTGTCTTGCATGGATAACCTCATTTAACTCTTACAGAAATTCTGTGAGGTCAGAGATGTTATTATCTCCTATATATTTCCATTTTACACTTGGAGAAATTGAAGTAGATAATAAATAACTTGCCTAATATCAGAGTCATAGACTCACAGAGACCACATAGACAACAAAAAGATGAAACACATTCAGTATCCTTTAGATAAAGATTGTCATGGGTTGACAGGACACTGAGTCCTTCTTTATCTGGTTGGGGATGGGAAGTAATTGGAGTGAAGAAAACAGCATTGTGCTGATTAAATCTCATCAAGTACATCAGTCTTGGCAAGGATTGGTTGTATCTCCTGTATCCTCATGGACATTTCTACTCTCCCATATAGACATTATTTTAATTTTAATTTTTTTTGGCTTATAACAGCCATAAGTTGGCTATTTATTATCTGACAGTTTCTTGGGTTAGGAGTCCAGTTGTGGCTTAATTGGGTTCTCTGCTCAGGGTCTCTCAAGGCTCCAGTCAAAAGGTGTCAGCTGTGCTGCATTCTCATCTGGAGGCACAACTCACAATGAATCCTCCTCCAACAAATAATTCTGTTAGAGGAATTTATTTTCTTGCCACAGTAGGTATGAGGTCCTTCAGCTCCTTGCTGGCTGTCAACTTCAGGCTACTCTCACCTCCTAGCCAAAAGGGCCTCCCAATATGATCTATTGATTCTTCTTCGCCAGCAAGGCTTCCGAGTTTCTAGAAAAAGCCTACTGGTAAGACAAAATGTTTATTTTTATTTTTATTGTGTATTGTCAATTTATAATGGCATATATTTTTGGGGTACAAAGTGATATTATAATTTATGAATACAATGCACAATAATTTAATCAAGCTAGTTCACATATCCATAATCTCTAATATTAACATTTTTTGCTGCGATAATATTTAAAATTCATCCTGTCAACAATTTTGAAAAGTGAAATACTTTGTTATTAACTATATCCTCATGCTGTGCAATAGATATAAATAAAAGCATATTCCTTCTGCCTGAGGATTTCATACACTTTGACCATCATCTCCCCATTACTGCCTGCCCCAGCCGCTGTAACACCATTCTACTCTCAGCTTTTATGAATTTAACTGTTTTTGATTCTACATATAAGTAAGAACTTGCAGTATTTGTCTTTCTGTCCTGGCTTATTTTACTTAGCGTAATGTTCTCCAATTCCATCATGTTGTTGCAAGAATTTCCTTCTTTTGTTGATAGAATTTCCTTCTTTTTAAAGGCTGAATGGTATTACACTGTGGATATATACCATATTTTCTTTATCTATCTGTTGATGGACACTTAGGTTGATTCCATAAGTTGTCTATTATGAATAGTTTTGCAATAAACTGGGAATGAAAACACCTCTTTTACAAAATAATTTTAAATCTTTTGATTAAATATCAATAAATGGGATTGCTGGATGATATGGTGATGCTATTTTTAATTTTTGATGAATCCCCATTCAGTTTTCTATAATGGCTCTACAAATTTGCATTCCCACCAAAAATCTGTAACAGTTCTCTTTTCTGAACATCCTTGCCAACACTTGCTATCTTCTTTTTTTGATAATAGCTGTTCTGACAGGTGTGAGATGGTATCTCATTTTGGTTTTAGTTTGCATTTGCCTAATGATCAGCAATGTTGAGCATTTTTAAATACATCTGTTGACCATTTTTATCTCTTCTTTTGAGAAGTGTCTATTGAGATTCTTTGCCCCTCTTTGGTATTTTTCTTTTGTTTTGTTTTCTTGCTATTGAGTTGTTTGAACTTCTGGCATATTTTGGATATTAACTTCTTATTGAATAGATTACAACTATTTTCTCCCAATATGTAGGTTGTCTGTGTACACAGTTAATTGTTTCCTTTGCTGTGCAGCTTTTTGGTTTTAAGTGATTCCTTTTGTCCATTTTTGCTTTTGTTGCCTGTGATTTTGGTGCCAAATACAAAGAATTATTGTGTAGACCAAAGTTATGGAGCTTTTTATTCCATGTTTTCTTCTATTACTGTTACAGTGTCTCTGCTTAAAATCAGAGGTTTAAGTCTTTAATCCATTATGAGTTGATTTTTTTTATGTGGTGTAAGACAAAGGTCCAATTTTGTTCTTCTGTATGTGGATACTAATTTTCCCAACATTATTTGTGTAAAAGACTATCCATTTCCCATAAGCAAATACTGTAAAACTGCATTATATGAAATCAACAAACAAAAAATAATAGCATTTCTATACACTAACAACGAACTATCTGAACAAGAAATTAAGAAAACAATCCATTTGTAATAGCAACAAAAATACTTAGGAATAACTTTAAGCAAGAAAGTGAAATATCTTAACGCTGGAAACTATAAAACATTTTTAAAAAGTTGAGGTGGACACAAATAAATGGAAAGATATTCTATGTTCATGGATTAGAAAAATTAATATTGTTGAAATGGCTGTACTATCCAATGTGCTCTACAAATTCAATGCAATCTCTATCACAATTCCAGTGACAATTTTCACAGATTTGTATATTGGAACCCAGAATACCCAAGTCAATCATGAGCAAAAGGAACAAAGCTGAAGTTATCACAGTACCTGATTTCAAAAATTGGAACACAGACTAGCCAAGTCAATCACGAGAGCAAAGATCAAATCTGAAGGTATCACACTACCTGATTTCAAACTATACACAGCTGCAGCACAGAATGTAAAGCTACAGTAATTAAAATAGCATGTACATGGGCCAATGGGACAGAATACAGAGCCCAGAAATGAACCTGTGAATGTATGGCCAATTGATTTTTGACAAAGGTGCCAAGACTATGCACTGACTTATTATGTTAAGAGTACATAATTCATACCTCTTTTACAGTGCATGTCATTTTCTATTTAAAATAATATCTATATATTATAATAATATTTCCTATTTAAAATAATATGTATCACTGTACATAAGAATCTATTATACAATGGGGAACAAAACAGAGACTCACCGTAACACTTAGAACAAGGGTAATAATCTAACCCCTATTGTTCTTCAAAGAAAACTGTATTATCTCCCCCATGCCACTAGATTTTTATATTCCTCATAATCTAGTGCCACTACTTAAATCTACATTCCCATGTTTCCCACCCATTGCTTTTCAGCATACTCTTTTTACATTACATTTTGGGAAGTCATCCCAGTAGAGCAAAACATAGTCATTTCAACTTTTGTGTAATTAATTTATTGAGTCATTAATTTTACAGTCATTGAACAACTACTACAGATGAGAGGCGTAGCTGAACTAAGGAAATAAAGTGAGGAAGACAGTTGTCTTTAATTTTATCACAGGCTAAAAAAAGTGATAGAAGCCTAGACATGATTACTTCTTATTCTTATCGCTGGTGTTATTAAATAGTATTTATTTAATTAAATTATTAAAGTAAAATATTAAATAGTATTACTGACCACCTGTTTATATTTTAGGCATATGTATAGTAATTGTATAATAATATTTTATGTTATACTATGGTTTGTTATGTACCAAGCACTGTGCTTTTCCTATATTAGTTCACCAAGTCCTGTGAGATAGGTGTTACTAGTTCCATTTTAAGAGAAAGCTGAGGCTCATGCAGGTAAACAATACGTCTAAGGGCTGCCTAGCAGGTAAGTCTTAGAGATAGAATCAACAACAGCAATCCAGTACTAAAGCCCATGCATATTCTGTTTTATTATGGTCCTTCTCTGGTATTACTGAGCCAAAGCTCAGATATCAATTTGTTCTTTTCAGAGGATTTGGAGATGATTTCACAGCGGAGGTAATATGTAAACAAGGTCTGAAGGAGGTCATATGTAACAAGCTCTGAAAGTAAGTCCATGTATTTCAACCCAAGACAAACATAAAGCTATGAAATAGCATGCTGTGACAGTTTATTGTTGAGTAACTATGTATACACGTTATGTAGTCTGTGCCACCTAAGGATTTTGGGCCCTACTCTGCTTAGCCAATGGAAATAGAACAATAGACTTGGAGTTCACAAACATAGGTACAAAAAGTAGCTATTCTTCACATAATTTGAAATTGTTCCTGTGCATATATTGCTTTATGCTGGAACCATAGGTTTCTGGAGAATAGGATCTATACCTTTTATTTGTTTCATAAAGTTTAATATCACACAGTAAAGACTTCTTAAATAAATGAATAAGCTGGACAAGGTAACTAGGAAGTTGTTTGATCTACCTGTACACTGAGTAACAAAATAATATTACTACTAATCATAACATTAAAATGCTAGTATGACTTCTGAAGCTGATGATTCTCTTCTTTGAAACATGCTAGTGAGGCCAGTAGTGGAGATTTGATCACATTGGCTTTCTCTTCCTTTCATAGACATAGACATTGGCCGAGACCATTTCTGTGCTTTTGAGAAGGACCCTGTGAGAGTATATGGATCAGATGCTGCAAATTCATCATTGCTAGTCTTTAAAGAAACTTAAAGTGCATGCTCTCCTGTCAGTGAGACTGAAAATGTCAATTTTGCATTGGAAAATCTGCAATACTTTTATAGTTGACCTCACTAATCATGTTACATATAAATCCAAATTGTATTGCAAATTTATCATATTTTTCTTGGCATACCTTATAAAAAAACAAATACCAGAGCATATCCTTAAGAAGATTTATTTTAAATCATCTTTCTGCTAGAAATAAGGCTAGTCTTCTAATTCTTACCTCAGAACGCTAGGCCTAATTCAGCGACCCGTTATTTCCTATACAGTTATTTAAATAGAATATGAGAAAGTTTAAATCAATGTAATCTCTCAGTTGTTTAAAAAGCAAAATAAAAAACCTAAACCAAAATACTAATCTTATGTCTCACATATCAAGGAAAGACTATAGATAAACACTGATATGTCACAAAAGCTTTGTAATAGTATTAAAATTGAAGGGTAGGGAGTCATATTAATTTTCAAAAAGTTGATGAGTGTAAAATTCAATCTTTTAAAAGATTTTTCATTGTAATATATCTACAAAATAATATTTTAATAAGTACAATTAACTCCTCGCAATGATTTATAATGATCATTTTACAAAGTAGATATTTAACAAAGTCGATTAGCTTTTTCAAACCTATTATTATAGATACACAATTGCATGGAAGTAGCATGCATACAAAATATTTCAAAGATTTTAGTAAATTTACTTAGCTCTCTGGCAATAAAAAAATAGGAAGATAACAAAACTGTTTGCAAACTGTAGAGACAATATTGAGTGATTTGGGATTATTGTTAGTATAATAAAATCAAATACTAAATGTTATGAAAAAAATTATATGTAGCCAAAATCCTGAGAGGGAAAGGTAATGCTCAATGGGAAAAACAGATTTGATCATATCAATCATATTAAAAACTAGTTTAAAACCGTAATTTGAATTAGTGCAGATTTTTAAAACTTTTATTAGCTACTACAGTCTTGTGATATTTTTACTGAGCTTTTATTATTCTTATGTTGTAAGGCCAGGACATATGGAAATCTCGGAGCTTTTACCAGTAACTAAATATTCAATTTAACTCTTTCCTCTTCCTTTCTTGCTTCACTTTATCTTGAGGCGTAAAGAAAAAAAAGAAAAAAGAAAAAAAGCTCACCAGGAAAGAGAGAAATGCTACATTGCAAAATGAATTGTGAGAATATCATGACCAAAAATTTGTGACTGACTCACAAACAAAATAAGGAAGAGACAGGACAGTAATATAAAGAGAAAACATTTTTTAAAGGATTGTTTTTGAGAGAGTTGTGCTATGAATTCCATCTTCTCATTGAGTTAGGAAGAGAAGAATGTCTGCCTAACCTCAAGCCTAATAAGAAGGATTTCAGTGAGATTACTCTGAGAGCTTGATGTGTGTCCTTCATAATTGAGAGGCTTAGCAGGCTGGTGCTTGAGTCAGGACCAACAAAGATAAAAGGACTAGTGTCAACAGAGTGAACAAATTTTTCTTCAAAGAACTTACACTCATTTTTCATGAGTCAAATGTGCTGTAATATTGTGTATTGCATTCTCCAGGAAGCAGATACTGAAACAGTGATTAGCTAGCTTGCAAAAATATATTAGTGAGTACTCTGGGATCAACAGCTGCGTAAGGGAGAGTTGAGAATGAAGTTGAGCCGGGAAGTTGAATGGCTCTTCAGCGTTTACATGACTTGGGACAAGGGGGCAAGCCTGTTATGTCCCCATTATTTATTTATTTATTTATTTATTTATTTATTTATTTATTTATTTATTTATTTATTTTTGGAGATGGAGTCTCACTCTGTCACCCAGGCTGGAGTGCAGTGGTGAGATCTTGGCTCACTGCAGCCTCCGCCTCCCAGGTTCAAGCAATTCTCCTGCCTCAACCTCCTAAGTATCTGGGATTACAGGCACACACCTCCACGCCCAGCTAATTTTTCTTTGTTTTAGTAGAGACAGGGTTTCGCTATGTTGCCCAGGCTGGTTTTGAACTCCTGAGGTCAGGCAGTCCACCACCCTCGGCCTCTCAGAGTGCTGGGATTACAGGCGTGAGCCACTGTGCCCGGCCAAATTTCCCCATGTTAATCAGTCTTAGGACACTGCTTAGCCGTGGAAGGAAATAATCCGAAACAGCTGATAGCTAAGAGTGACCCACCCACTACGTGGCTAATTAAGTCCTTCTTCCTGAAGAGAAATCCGGACGGTTAATTACAACGTTCATCCCAAATTCTGAGTTCTATATAAGGAGCCCACAGAGGGAATGCCAGACTGCGGTCTTCTGCCTCCTAAGGTGAGAACATACTAGGAGTAAGTCTGATGAAGTATATCATTGTGGCTTAAGACAAGAGTATATTTGAAGTGACCAGGTGAAGTAAGAACACTGTCAGAGCCAGGAGAATTATATCACGAGACCTAAAGGGAGATTCTCTTTAGCTGTCCAATAGAAAAGATATTGTGAATTACATATGTAATTCAAAATTTTGTGAGCCACAGTTTTATAAAGTAAAAAAGTAAAATTCATTTAAAAATTATTTATATTTTATGACTTAAAATACAATTTAAGAAACTGTATATTTTATTTCAACATTGTAGTCAAAAATAAAAAATTGTTGAGATATTTTACAGCATTTTGTCATACTAAGCCTTTGAAATCAGTGTGTATTTTACTCTTACAATAATCACATTTCAAGCGTGTAGTAGCCTCATGTGTCTGTAGATTGAGCAGTGCAGCTCTAGAGAACCAACAAAAATGTCTCTAGAGAGAAGTCAGCTTTAAATATTTGCCAGACCTAGAAATTTCCAATCCATTACATGATAGTGGCAATCAAATCAGAATTTTTTACGTCTCTTACCTCTAGCCAAACCTACCCTTGAAAATGTCAGAAACAGCAGCTGTTGAGTTGGAAAGAAAGAAGCTGACTATGCCTGCCTCCCCACAGGCAATCAGCTCAAACTATTTGAGAGATGGAATTATATTTCCTTAAGTAAAGAAAAATGTGTTGAATGTTTGAAGTAAATTGAATGTTTAGAACTTTGTAAATTGAAACCATAAACACATACTAAAGAGACTACTTTTTTCAACAGTTTTATTGACATATAATTGACATCTAATCAACTGCACATATATAAAGTGTACAATGTATTAAGTTTGACATACACATACACTTATGAGACTATCACCACAATCTAGATAATGAACATATTCATCACTCCAAAAAAATTTTTCCTGCCTCTTCTTAATCCATACCTCCTGCTTCTCCCTCCCTCCTTGCTCCCAGGCAACCACTGTTCTTTTTGTTACTTATAATAGTTTAAATTTTGTAGAATTTTTAATAAATGGCATAATAAAGTATAATATCTTGTTTGTCTAGTGTCTTTCACACAGCGTAATTATTTTGAGATTTATTCATGTTGTTGCATGTATCTGCACCTTATTTCTCTTTATTGGTGAGTAATACTCCCTTGTATAGATATACTAAAATTTTCTTCTACATAACTGGCATTTTATAAAAAATAAAATAAGAATAGATAAACCAAACTTTGTTTGTATATTCAGCTGCTTTGAATATTTGGATTGTTTCCATTTGGGGGCTATTACAAATAAGGCTGTTCTGAATATTTGTGTACAAGTCACTACATGAACATATATACTAATTCTCAGGCAAATATCTAAGAGAGGAATCATTGGATCATATTATAGGTAAGTCCATGTTTAATATTTAATTAAATTGCCAAATTGTTTTCTAAAGTAATTGTACCATTTTACATTGCCACCAGCAATTTGTGAGAATTGTAGTTGTTCTACCTCATTCAGAACACTTGATATTGTCAGTCTTTTAAATTTTATATTTTCTATTATGTATACAGTGTATGTCACTGTGGTTTTAATGTGCATTTCCTTAATGAGAAATGTTGTTGAATATTTTTTGCGGAAGCCTAATTTATATCCATAGATTGTTCTATGTCAGTGTTTTCTTATGACCTTATTTGCTACTTGTAGACCTTCTAGATGAAGTGCAAGTCAAATCTTTTGACTATTTTAAAACATTGGGTTTGTTTTCTTATTTTTGAGTTTTGAAAGTTCTTTATATGTTCTGGACACAAGTCCTTTATCAGATATATGATTTACGAATATAGTCTTGTTGTCTTTGGCTTATATTTCCCTTCTCTTGCTGTTTTTGAAGAGCAGAAGTTTCTTATTTTGATAAAATTTGCATTATTGGCCAGGCACAGTGGCTCACGCCTGTAATCCCAGCACTTTGGGAGGCCGAGGAGGGCAGATCACTTGAGGTCAGGAGTTTGAGACCAGCCTGGCCAACATGGTGAAACCCCATCTCTACTAAAATACAAAGATTAGCAGGGTGTGGTGGCCTGTACCTGTAATCCCAGCTACTTGGGAGGCTGAGGCAGGAGAATTGCTTGAACCCAGGAGGCGGAGCTTGCAGTGAGCCAAGATCATGCCACTGCACTCCAGCCTGGGCAACAGGGCAAGACTCTGTCTCAAAAATAAATAAATAAATAAGTCAGATTATCAATATGTTATTTTATTAATCCTAATCTTGGAAATTTATATAAGAAACCTTTGCCCAACTTAAAGTCACAAGGATTTTTTTTTTCTAATTTTTTTCTATGAATTTTTTTTTTTTTTTTTTTGCACAGTGTATTGCTCTGTTGCCCAGGCTGGAGTGCAGTGGCACCATCTCACCTCACTGCAACCTCTGTCTCCAGGGTTCCAGCAAATCTCCTGCCTCAGCCACCCAGGTGGCTTGGATTACAGGTGCATGACACCACACCTGACTCATTTTTTTTTTTTTTTTTATTTTCAGTAGAGACGAGGTTTCACCATGTTGGTCAGGCTGGTCTTGAACATCTGACCTCAAATGATCCACCCACCTCTGCCTCCCAGAGTGCTGGGATTACAGGCATGAGCCACCATGTCCAGCCTCTTCTAGGATTTTTATAGTTTTTGTTTTTACATTTAAGTCATGATCTATTTTGAGTTAATAATTGTATTTAGTAAAAATATAAAAAATGTACCCCTTCCTTGAAAATATCACCGTGTTTCACTGCATAATGCCAAATATATCAAAAGGTATTGTTTTATATATTTTGCCCAGTTGCTTCAAATTGACTTACTTTTACTTAAGAGTGAACTGTAAAGCTTTAGAACCTATACCAGTTTGTGTTCAGAAATACCAATACGTGCCCTAATTCCTCCATTTTACATGTAGAAGTTGCATAATCTTCAATATTAGAACACTTATTTTTTAGACAATTTTAAAATAAGTTGATATTTTAGGTGTTGACTAATTAACCTATAAAAATGAGGAGATGATTTCCCATCACCATTCTCATAAGGAATGGATTCTTAATAATGGCCTTTCAAATTTCTCTTTGTATATCTAGCGAATTCTAGCCAATTATGATAATATTGGGGAACTCAAAGGAAAGCTGAAACTAGAAACATGTTTTAAATATATTTCAATGCAATGAAAACTGGCATTTACTTTTTTTTCTGAAAATGCATAGTGTTAAAGAAAATGCGTATTCTAATTTCAAATAATATTATCAAATTTTAATATGTCATAAGACTACCTATTATTTGCTGACTTTCTCCTTCCAAGACATTTCTTTTCTTTTCTCAAGGCTTTCCAATTTGTTAATTTCTCCCAAATTTCAAATCACAAATTTGCATCAATTTCTAAAAGGCTATATGACAATCATCTTGAAATTTATTTTGTCTGTCAATCACAAGATTAACCTACTTTTATTCATTCAATTCATTGATAAATCACTTTAAAATTAAAAAAAAAAACCTGAGAGAAAGATCTGATCCAGTTTGTTCATAGACTTGAGGTGAATTCTATGGGTATACATCAGAACTGGACAGTGATATCAGGTGATGGTACACATTATTGTATTTAAAATAGATTCTCCTTTTTATCACGTAAGTCTCTGAAAAGTTTCCAGACAAACTGGAGGTCATTTTTGTTGACCTACATATTGGACTGAAAAAAAATTCTGAGTTGGAACTTAGTGTGCTAAGTTTTATGCAAGTCCTGGTTCACTTTTATCATTTTTCTCATTCAAAAATATTTTAAAAATCATTTAAGTAAAAATGGGAGTGTTTATCTTTTACTCATTCCAGAGTATTTTCCCAACTCTATCAGTGTTTTAATAAGCTCCAAAAAATAAGTTTTTAGAAAAGGGAAGTGATGTCAAGAGTTGAGGAACCCCACTGCAACACACTAAAGAACAGAATTAATGTGTCTTTGATAAAAAGGTCAGAAAAGAAATGCCAATAGTAATATTTTATAAATGATTTCACCAATCAAAAGTATAAAGGACATAAGAAAACTGAGCCACCAGCAGGTCTTCAAAGCAGTTTCTGACTCCTTGTCTCTTTAAACTTTAGACTTAAGAAATCATACCAGTTGTAACATGTGGGGCAATATGATCATTACAAATTTGACCAGTATTTAACAATTGCCTACATAAATCAGAATTGAGTGTTTCTATGCTCTCGTGTCTGACACTTTAATGTTGCAGTACAGAATTCTTGAACCCAGTTATGACAGTCTTCAGTTTTGTTTTTCTGCTTCTTTTCTTAACATGCGTATACATAGATCAGGCCATTGTCTGAAACCTTTCTGCTAAAAAGGTGTTTTGCAGATCAGCAACATTAGCATCACCCGGGAGCTCATTAAAAATGCAGAATCTGAGGCCCCACTTAGGACCTACTGAATTAGAATCTGCAGTTTAATGTTGTACCCGGAAGACACCTATGCATATTAAAACGTCAGAAGCATTGGATTAAAGGACTCTCGTAAGTGTCTGAGAGAGTCTTTCTGGCAACACGGGAAGTATGACATTTTCTTATAACTTCCCCTGCTATTATTACCTTTGTCCAATGAATTTCTTCATCTTTTTTTTTTTGGAATACCATTTTATATATTTAGATTTACTGATTCAGGCTCTTGCTACTCATTTCTCCTCCTCCTCAGAGCAGTAATAGTGATGTTTTAAAATTTAAATCTCCCTCTCCATTCTTCATTCATATTACTCCTCCCATTGCTTGCAGAATCTAGCCACATTCTATCAGTTGAACACTCCAAAGCTTTTCCTGTTTCTGCTTAGAACACGTTGTTGCTAGCTGATCAATGTATACAGGTCAGGCCCTTCACTTGTCTTTTGTCAGCTCAAATAACCTGTCCTGTGAGGGGCTACCTGTTTTGCAAACCAGACACTTTCTAAATTTCAACTTTGTAGTTGATATTACTTCAAAGTACATATCATGATCTGAAATCACTAATTGTGGGCAAGGAACTTGTATATCTTGCTACCTTGAAATACTGTCACAAGAAACAGTGTTTATTCTGTAAATCCTTCATAATTATTTTTGAATACATAAATGAATTGGTCTCTTATTTTATATCTTATTCATTCAGTTCATGTAATTACCTAAATATATATGGAGTGCATACAATTTTCTAGTCATTTTCCTAAGTGCTACTTGGAAAAACAAAAAAAAAAATGAAAGAGTCTCAGCTTCTACCCTATATATGCTCTTGCAGAGACAGGCATATATAATGACAGATTACAATAAATGAATAGGATTTTGATAGGAGAGGGGGTCATTTTAGGCCGAGAAACACATGCAAAAGCTAGTATGAAAGAACCTGATATCTTAATGAAATGATGAGACTCATCATGGTTAATCACTTTAAAATTAGTCTAACAGAAGACATTTACTAGCTATAGGTAGAAGTATGGAAAGACACAAGAAAATGCAACAGCCTATAGGTTACCAGAAGGAGTATCTAGGATGTGTTTTGGATGATGTGCGTCAAATTCGAATGTGCATATGAATAATCTGGGAATCTTGTTAAATGATAGGAGACTACTTACGGCTGAAGCATAATTTTTGTGAGATTGCCAGGATCTCCTGAGATTACTTGACTTCTCCACTCTCCTATATCTGAATACAAATAAATGAAAACAAAAATAAAAACCATGCAAACAAATAAACAAAAATTAATTTTAAAAAGCCACTATGAAAGACAAAATGCACAAGACAATTAAGGATATAATTTTATTCTGGCTATGCAATCAGCAGAACTTTAATTGATAAAGAATGTCTCAAAGAGGAAGGGGATCATTAGGCACTTATAAAACAAGGTAATAATTGAGGAATGGTGGAGGTAGGCCTTATAAGGTGGTCATTTACAGTTTTTCTGAACACAAATTGTTGGGAGGATTTTGTAACTGATATGGCTTGGCTGTGTTTCCACCCCAATCTCATCTTGAATTGTAGCTCCCAAAATTCCTTCATGTTGTGGGAGGGACCCAGTGGGAGATAATTGAATCATGGGGATAGTTTCCCCCATACTGTTCTCATGGTGGTGAATAAGTCTCGTGAGAGCTGACAGTTTTATAAGGGGAAACCCCTTTTGCTTGGCTCTCATTCTTCCCTTGTCTGCCACCATGTGAGACATGCCTTTCTGCTTCTACCATGATTGTGAGGCCTCCGCAGCCATGTGGAACTGTGAGTCTGTTAAGCCTCTTTCTTTTGTAGATTGCCAAATCTCGGGTACATGTGAAAACAGCAGTATGAAAGCAGACTAATACAGTAACCTTCTGTGTATTTTAGAAGCATGGTGCTCAGGTGAAATTTAACACTCTCACTACCAACCTCCCCTCCTTTGAAGAGCTTACAAGGGTAAAATTTAATCTTGGAATTTTTTCAACTCTATCAAAATGTGTATTACTTGTATGCATTTCTCAGGTACAGCAGTATTAATAAGACAAATCAGAATGCAAATTATACATAAAAATAAATAAAATATCTAGCATTAACATGAAACTTCATATTTGGAATATAGAGAATTTAAGCCAAAATAAGTCTTTAATTTTTAGATATTGAGCAGTTTAAAAACAGTGACAAATTACATTCAGTGTGGTAAATATTTTGTAGTTCAAAATTAACTTTCTAATTCCCTAAAATGATATCATGTCTGTTTAAAACATTACCTGTTTGACCCTGTGTCTTACATTGAATTTAAATAGTACTAAAAAAGAATATAATTTGCATGCAGTTGGTGCTCCATAAATATTTACGGATTATAGGGATTTACAATTTAGTTCAAATAATATTACTAAATATCAATATTCTTTCAAGTTTAACTTAAAGTTTATGTACAAAATCTATTTCTTAGAGATGAGAAGCCTTGTTTATTTAGAAAGGACAATGTCAATGGTTCTAAACAAAGGATGATTTTTCTCTCCAAGGGACATTGGACAAAGACTGGAAACATTCTAGATTGTCATAAAATGACTTTGAAGTGTGCTAATGGCATCTAGTAGGTAAGGTGAAGGTAAAGTTAAAGGTAAAGAGATTCTGCTAAACAGCCTAGTTTGCACAGAACAGAATTATTTGGCTTGAAATGTCAGTAGTGCTGAGGATGAAAGTCCCCAAACTAAATGTGTTTGTATATAGATGAATATGTGCTCAAGTCCTTAGAGATCTAGATAATGTGCATCAATGTGTGTATTCATAATTTTCTGGAAATTCTGAAGCCCTGTACCTTCTTTGTCTAGCTAGAAAAGCTATGACAATCTATCACTATAATCTTAATTGAGAATGCTTCAATTTTCGTTGCCAATTATTCTCTGATGGAGCAAAGATGCTCTGGTTCTAACTAGAATAAACAAATGGCTTTCTTTTGATTTTGGATCCCCAGTCGAAAATAAAAAAGTAAAAAAGATGATACAGTAACACTGACATCATACAAATATAAATCCTAAATATCCAGAATATTATTAATTTTGGTCTTTGACTATTTGTAATGTTGAAAGAAACAATGAAAAGATTTGAAAGCTATGGCTTCAAAATATGTCTCAGAAATATTTTTTATCTTGGTACATTTCAGAGAGAGAGAAAAAAAGGGAGATTGTTTCGTTTCTTTCTATACTTAAAGATTCACAGACATTCATGTAACTGTATGAAGAATTTTTTAATTTAAATTGGGGAGGAGGAGAATAATACATGATCAAACAAGGTCAGTTAAATAAAATGTAGTCAGTGAATTGTAGACTTATCAAAACAAGATTAGAATGATTAAATTTTTATATCTGACAGATTTTGTATTGTTAACAAAAATATATTTCAAAAATTGTAGTCACCCACATCAGAACATTTGTAAGGACAAAATACATAAAACAAAGCCACTGGAAAATGTCAATCACCTGAAATTTAGGCAAGAACAAATAAAAGATGATAATATGAGGAAATAATTGCTACTATCTAAGCACATTGTTACCCTAAATAAGAGAGAGAGAGATCTTCATTTATTTGGAAATAAATGTTCCCAAATATTTTTTACCATTGCAATGGAAATATGCATGTCATAGTAAACTTTGTATTCAGGGAAGAAAAGGAAGACGAAGGTTTTTAAAGGAAAAAAAAATAAGGAGAATTAGTTGTTTTGAAATAATTATCCTTGGTTACAAAGATCAGTAAAAAGGGTGACACCGGTCTAAGGTTGGACAGATAGTTGTTGGGCAGATGTTCTTGCAGAAGTAGCTTTTGTTTAAGGTTGCAACAGCCTTTGTGCAGGGTTATGGTTTTTGCAGAGTCTTTTGCGATACTTTTTGTTATCAATCATACAAGCACGAGAACCCTCTCTTCATGCCATTTCTCAGCTGTTTGTCTGGGTTGTTGTAACATTAGTGATCCCCTTTTGATTCTGACAACTTTCACATTTCCCCCTTTGATTAAAATCTTTCTTTGAAAGTTTCACTGATCAATCATCTTGTAGTTAGGTTTTGATGTCCCTTGGTCCTGAAATGGTGCTGTCCTGGTTGCTGGTCTCATCTCACATTTGGGAGGAGTAACTGGTGCCTAGGAATCAGTATCAAAACCCTTTTAACCACACTTGAACAAGAAATGAACTTGAACAAGAGGAGAATGACTCTCAATCAAAGTCTACCTGGATTCCATTATTAAGTTAATTTTTGTCTGTTTCATAGTCGTTTGTCATCAACTATTTTGGGCCATCATAATTTTGTTAGTAGTTGTACTTCTGCAAAAAATGTAACAAGTAATAGTTACAAAGTTTAAAAAGGGAGAAATATAAAGTAAAATTAATAATAATATGATAACTTCAGTTTGCATAATAGTTTTGAGCCATGGACCTAGGCTTAAAGGCAAAGAATTGAAAAAGTCAAATGATCATAGGAACTTAGGTGGGATCTGTTGTAACCATGTAGCCATTTTGTTATTATTATTTTGTGTATATGGCTCTTAACTTTTGAAGAGGAATTTTTCCAGGTGCAGCATGAAGTGTTAACAATAGCACAGACCTTTTCTTACTAGCCAGTGGATATTAAAGGAATTTTTAGGTTAAGTTCTGTTAACAGCAAAAGCTATTGACTGTAAAATTTCAATTATATCATTATACTGCCAAGGGAAAAGATAGGCATTAAGATGGGTGAGATTCTCGTATGATAGGAAATTTTATTCTGACATCTTGAAAAAAAGCTTCCTACATCATGAAAATGTCAGCTTCCCCTGGATCAGTGTGAATGTCTTTGTTTATGACATTGAGTGATTTGATGAACTTTTTTTTTGTATGGCCCATATATCAGTCAGGAGGATTGTTCTTTAAAATTTATCTAGTTTCAGATTATCAAATTTTAGGAACACAATAGTTTTTATTTTTAGTTGTAGAATTGTAGCCAAATGTTATAGGAAATTAGGAGAGTTCGGGGTCTAGCCCAAACTACAGGTAGATAACAAGAACTTGAAAGCAATGCACAGGGCTACAATCCAATAGCAGATATATCATAGACTTTTTCTTTAGAAATATAACTTTTTTTCTCTTTATATAGGAATTTCATATTTTAAAACCTTTTGAGGCTAGGAAGCCAAACCAAGGCAGACTTTAGATTTTACTTACAGTCTTAAAGTACTTGAGCCTGCCAGGAAGTGACAATTTGTACTCACTCATGGTAAGGCTAGGGACTCTTGAAACAAGGCATTTTATGCACATTTTAAATATGTAATTTCAGTCAAAGTCTTGGTAATATAACCAATGCTTCCAATTGTATCCTGATTATAAATAGAGAGCATATTTTTACTAAAATTATGTAACTGATCATACTGTCATAAAAAATAAGAATACTCATGAATAGTTGCTGAATTTTGGAGGAATAAAATAGGGAGAAAAAGCAAATGCTTCCATATTTGTTCACAAAAGTATACTTTACCAAATTGTTGTAAACTGTAGATTAGCATATGTGAGAAAGTTTTCTTAAATCTGGAAAACAAAACATTTAAGGAAAGAATGAACAATGTTTTAAATAAAAGCCATAAAATGGAAGCTTCATCAATTACTTAATTTCATGTAATCTTTTTGTTTTAATTGATCTTGATTAGTAGTTTCATGAACCTTTAGTTTATTTATTAGAGTTCTGGGAATTTTTATTTAGTTCATTAACCTTAGGGTTATCAGAAATTTGTGTTTAAGAATATATGCAAAAATCTTTTCCATAAAAAGTAAGTTTGGGCTGTAACTGATTGCAAATACTTTTGGAGAAGAATTCAAAATAATAACAATAGATAATAAAATCTTTCAATAGCCATAGTCAAAAATTTTATGAAAATTCCCAGCCGACAAGGAAATTCAGTTATTTCTATTACATATATAGCATTTTATGATTACCATAATCATGTAATGGTGTCACATCAGGACCATCAGACTTTTATAAATTTCATAAAATCTTTAGAATGCTCACATTAATAAAGTGTCTGTACAAATATAAGTTTAGAAAAGATTTAATATAACAAAAATTATGACTGAAACATATTTGATTTTTATAAATATTTATACTTTTTGAAACATTTTTATTAATAATATACCCATAAATTTCACTGAAAGATATAGTGTCACTTATCATTTGGCAATGCTTCAAATAGAATTTACCAAATAAGTCTAATTATTTAACATCTCTACAAGATGAGAGGTACACTTTTTGATGCTCTCCAGGGGCCCACTGGGAAATGCCAAAATTAATTCTTGGTCAAAAAGACTTAACTTAGAACTTTGATTTGGGGGAAGCCCATCAAAAATGACAAAATTTTCAAAACAATTGATTAAAACAGATTCACAGGCCACTATAAAATAATATTCATTCAAACAGAAAAATACTTTAAAAACTTCAAAAGCAATACAGAAATTTACATGGATTTAACCAGAAAGGTAAAGAAAAACCTCCTATAATGAAATTGTTTCTTATTATGGGAAGCCCATTTAGAAAACCTGGAGGTTGAATCTGATGAAAAGGGTACTTGAATTTAATGAGCCACAGTAAGAGGGTGTCCAGGCTTATGAGTTTGAACTATATTACAGAAGAATGTAAAAAGAAAACTAGTACCTTGAGCAGGGTAATACATGGCTTTTACTACAAGCATGGGAAGTTTCCTGCTTACAGAGTCAAATTTTTAAAAAGGCAAGAATAGAGAAACAAGTAATACTGGAGGAAGAATTCCTTCTTTAGAACTTCAAGATAAACATTTCAGCATCAGGCCATATCAGCAGAGGTACAAGTAGAGAAAATGAAATGTTACAGAAACTGAAGAAAAGATTGAAGAAGCGAGTTATCACTGCCACCAAGGAAAAAGATACACTGTTTGAAGAAAAGAAAGAACAAAAGGCAATGATGTATGACCTGCAAATCATGTGCAGAAGATACAGCAAAAACTGAACGTATGAGATAGAAATCTGAGAAGCTTCAAGAAGAAGAATTTCACTTCAAGAAATGAAATTACCATTCTCAATGAAAAAGACAGCATTTCCAACCGAAACTAGGGGAATTAAATAGACCTCAGGAAAAAGTGTTGCAAAAATAGAAACTCCCTGTAGTTTAAAAGATGGCTGTTAAAGAATTAAATATCAGAATTAAAAACTTAACCTCTTACATTTTATTAGGAGCAAATCAATAATTTAAGAAAACCTTGTTTTTCTAACATAGGAAATCACATATTGTAGTTTTATATTAATGTAATTTTAATATCCAGGATCAATCTTTAGAAAGACTTATAAATAACACTAATTATAGCCATCTTGATTACACACAAAATTTCTTTCATAAATTTTTCCTTTACAAATTTTATCATGACTTACTCAGACCATTGATGACATATTTGGACTTTCTGCTTTGTCCTATACTTCCTCTTTTTTAAGTAGCCAGTCATTGTACTTCAGGACAAAAGTTTGTCAAATAAAATTCTTTCTCACACGAAATTATTCTCTTTTATTTTTCACCTTTCTTACCAAAAATATACCTTCATATCCATAATTTTCTTCACATCTCTCTCTCCTACTTACTAGTTCCTTTCCTTCCTTTCTTTCTTGTTTCTAATTACATCCTAAATCTGTATTTTTGAGAAACATTTAAATACTCTTTAAATCACCCAAAATTATTATTTTTCCTCAATAAACAACACATATTGGTGCCTTTCTTGTAATTTTTTCTTATTAAAAAAGAAAAAAGTTAGTTTTAGGCACACTGTATGCAGTGAATTATATATATATTAATTAGATTTTTAACTGTTAGTAACTTCAATTTTTAGCAGCAGTTTTAAAGATCACATATCAGGTTTTTTTTTTTTTTTTTTTTTTTTTGAGACGGAGTCTCGCTCTGTTGGGATTACAGGCTCCTGCCACCATGCCCAGCTAATTTTTTTGTATTTTTTGTAGAGACAAGGTTTCACCATGTTGGCCATGCTGATCTTGAACTCCTAACCTTAGGTGACCCACATGCCTCGGCCTCCCAAAGTGCTGGGATTACAGGCATGATTCATTGCACCTGGCCCACATATCAGTATTTTTAGATGGAAATCATTTTATAATGTTTAGAAACATATTTTTCATAATATTTGTCTATATTAATAGATACAAATATATTTAGCTTTTCCATAAAATTTAAGAAGCCAAGAACAAATTTATATTTATGTTCAGCAATTTGTTTACTTTCTATCTTATTTAAAATGACTCAGATCTTTAATGAGTATCTATAATTTAACATAACTTTAAGATTTTAAATTACATAAGAAGTTTATTTATAGAAGTCTATCCCATTTACATTTACCTAATGTATTAGTCTGTTTTCACACTGCTATGAAGATACTATCTGAGACTGGGTAATTTATGATGAAAAAAGGTTTAATTGACTCATAGTTATACATGGCTGGGGAGGCCTCAAGAAACTTACAATCATGGTAGAAGGTGAAGGGGAAGCAAGGCACGCCTTACCTGGCAGCAGGAGAGAGAAAGAGCAAGGAAGTGCCATGCTTTAAAACCATCAGCTCTTATGGGAACTTATTATTGCCATAACAGCATGGGAAACCACCCCCAAGATCCAATCACCTCTCACCAGGTCCCTCCCTCAACTCATGGGGATTACAATTAAAGATAAGATTTGGCTACGGACACAGAGCCAAACCATATCACCCAATTTACTAACTTTTTAAAAACAGTTTAGCTAGATTACTTATTAAAACAGATACTAGGTAAAACTAGTCATGATAGCCTGTGAATACCAGGTGTTTACCTAAGTAAGAACCTCAAATATATGGATATTTTATTGTTAACTCAGAAGATATAGTCACTTTCATTAAACCAACAATATTAACTTAGTCTTACCAAAATTACACAAAGGTCATTCCATTTTAGGCTGGGTTTTATAAAAGTTTTATAACTTTTGTGTCAGATCTTGACACCTTAAAACATCTGTCTGAGACAAGTATAAAATTGTCAAAAAATACTGATAATTTTGAAGATATTTCTTTTTTTATTTTACCAATGATTTTAAAGCCAGCTTCTTTACTAAAAATGTACTTAAGTCACATTAACTGGAAACCATTTCGGTTAATTACTAAGTATTTTATATTTTAGATGACAGTCCATTTATCTAAGCCAATATGAATAGAATTCCGTAAGGGATTTCTGGCTGACTATGCCAGAATTTATTTTGTAGACACAAGATATAATATATTACATGTAAATATGCATAAATATACCTAAACACATGTGTACATACACAAATAAAGACCTTGTAGCTTTCATTCTAGAATTTTAGTCATGAGGTAGTAATATAATCACACTGGTTTATGAAAGACAATTAAACCAAAATTACATTTTTGTTAAAATCAGGACCTCTTCACAAGCCTAAACTGTACGTGTCCTGATGGGTAGTTTAATGATGGCTGTGGGCCAAAATTTTGAGTAAAATGACAGTTTAATTAAAAAAAAAAAAACTCTTTCACCCTCTTTCCTCTTTCAGTGTTTACATTTTGACTATTTTTTTTTCTGAATTGTATAAGAAAAACAAAATTTCCTAATAGCCTTGAACTAGTAACAAATGTATATTTTGTTTGTTACTTTGGTTTGCTAGACTACCAAATTCAGACAGAGAATAATTTTACCATCTTATTGGAAGACTAGGGGCAGAGGGGCTTTTTCTTTTTGGCCTCTGCATGGTAGAAAATATAAAATTTTTTATGTCAGAGATACCTTATATTATTGCTCTGAGGTCAGGATTTTGACCTGTTTGATCTGAGTGCCTAATTCCTATAAACATTTATTTGATTCTCTACCTTTTAGATTATTAATTTTTGAACCATAGAGCTGTTGCAATTTATAAAGTCATTATTTTGAAATCCCATAAAACTTTTTTCTTTCTTTTTTTCTTTTTTTTTTTTTTTTTACATTTTGGCTGGAATGCCATAAGCAGTGAGTTTTAGCTCAATGCCAGTGGAAAAGTCAGCAGATTCAAAGTAGGCAGAAAAAAGTATATATATATATATATAGCAGAGAACATAGAAGACTATACATGTTAACTTAGAGTTATGGGTTTTTGGAATAATGATCGTTTAAGCTCTGAATTTTCCATGATGTAATTTTACCCATCAGTTTAAAAATATGTGGAAGAATGAGCTATACTATGTAACCAGCTAGAGTCCCAGAAAACTTGGTATGCCTTAATGTTTGGGAATCCCAATAAGACTATTATCAATCTCTCAGAAACAAAGAAAATTTTATAAATTCTATAGAGGCATGTCAGGAGTTTAGACTGATGTTTTTACATGGTGGCAAAGCCCAGTGGCTTTAATTAGCCATCCTGCAATCACCACTTAGAATGTTTATTTTTGCTCCGGAAGGATTTTCAGAAACAAGCAAGGGGAAAGGGTCAAACAAAATCAAAGATACCAAGATGAGTATTCACTGAAATTTTAAATCAGGCATGCAGATGAAACAAAATATTCAACTAGGCACGCAGACCAAACCAAAAGTAATTTATTAGAAAAGACATGCCTCACAGACAAAATGTAAATTCTGAAGAAATCAGAATACTCAATCCAGAAAGACATATATCTTTATATCAGAAAAAAAAATTACCAAATAAGACAAAATGTCTTTTATCATCCCAGGAGGCATGTATTGTCTTTTATTAAGGTATCCTTATCTAAACCAGACCCCTAACAATATCGAATGTCTTCTACCACAAAGAGAGAGGCGCCATCAGAGGGAAGACTCACCAGGTCAGAAAAGGCAGGCCACGGAAGGGGAGAACGCAAAGAACCCCAGTGACTACTGCACACGGGTTCCAAAAATCACAAGTTCCTCCCAGGATTGCTCCTTTCCAGTCCCCATTTCTGACACCATATGTGTCAATGTGAATAACAGAGAAGCACTATAAAAGAAAAAGATATTTATTGGGGCATAAGCGTTGCAATGGAAATACCTGTGTTACAGTAAACTATGCATATTCAGAAAGGTAAAGGAAGTTAAAAGATTTTAAAAAAATGAAGAGAATGACATAATTGTTTAGAAATAACTATTTTTGGCTATAAAGATGAATAACAAAGGTGATGCCAGTCTGAGGTTAGAGAAGCAGTTGCTGGGCAGATGTCCTTGCAGAAGTATTTTTTGTATAAGGTTGTAATGGCCTTTATGCCTTTGTAATGCTATTACAATGGCATTAAAGTTGTAATGGAATTAAGCCAAAAGGTTGTTGCTTTTGCAGTCTTTTGTGATAGTTTTTGTTATTGAGCATACAAGCAAAAAAACCTTCTCTTCATGGCCTTTGGCCTCCTCCAGCTCTATTTGTCAGGGTTTTCTTTATTTTATTTTTAACATTAGTGACTGCATTTTGATTGTGACAACTTTCACAACATGTACATATATCAACTGATTCATTTAGTCCTTTCTGAATTATAATTTAAAATACATATTGACATTTGGGATTTATTAACCATCTATACATACAGACAAGTTTTTTTTAATTAAAATATTCTTTCTTCACGTTTCCTTTTTTTATTTTCTTTCTTTTCTTCCCCTTCCTCTACTTACTGTTAAAGAGCATTTCAATTGGGTACAATTTATTTAAGATTGGTCTTTTCATGGAACTCAAATCACTTAGTAGAAAAGGGAGTTAACAAAGTCATGGTTATCAGGTTGACTTCACAGGGAGAAATCTTTACCATAGCACAATAAAATTAACTTTAGATTTGCCCCATTCTGTACCTATCTTTCCACATAGCATTAATACTCTCATCAGTGATACCTGAGGCCCACTAAAGCATAGGCTAATCTATGGGAGGAAAATATCTTTTTTTCTACTAATTTTAGGTTCATGGCTGAGGGCCCTATAATAAAAGACAGATTAACAAGAGAAATGCATACAAATATATTCAGTTTAGTTTCGCATGTCATGGAAGTCTTCCTGAGGATATGCAAAGTCCACAACATAGTTAAAACTAAGTGTTTTTCATGATAGGTTTAAGGAATAGTGGATAGTTGTGGAGAAACATGATAGATCATAGAGGGTGTGATCTAATGCAAGTAAACCAATGGGGAGGAGTAGATCCCGCTTGGCAATACCTGTGTGTTCTGATTCTTCTCTCTGTCCTTGTCTTGAGAGGTAAGGATGTACCTTTCTTCCCTTTATAGAGGAGACACTCCTAACACAAAAGTTTTATCATCGGCTTTAGGAGAAAGTCAGGAGGTCCTTATTATGTTGTATGACCTGGTTCAGGGAAGAAGGGCACAAGGAGCGGGGGTGACATTCCTGCTTCTACTGTTTTCTCAAATTTCTTAAAATATTCAATTGCCAAGGTGACATATTTTGAGGTAGTGTGTCTTGAACTCCATCAGTAACAAGGGCCAGGTAGTTAACAAATGTGTGAACAGCCTTCATGGGAACTGTGGCAAACTTTAGAGTGCCCTAAAAGGAGTGAGCATTAGAGACGTAGCTTCTGGCTTTCGTTCTCCTGTATTATGACAGTTTGCTGCCTAGTGTTGCTAAACATTCTAGTTTTGTTACTTTTTCTTTTTTTTTTTTTTGTTTTTTTAATATAGTGTCTCGTTCTGTCTCCAGGATGCAGTGCAGTGGCACCATCTTGGCTCACTGCAAGCTCCGCCTCCCAGGTTCAAGCCATTCTCCTGCCTCAGCCTCCCAAGTAGCTGGGACTACAGGTGCCCGCCACCACGCCTGGCTAATTTTTTGATTTTTAGTAGAGACGGGGTTTCACCATGTTGGCCAGGATGATCTCCATCTCTTGACCTCATGATCTGCCCGCCTCAGCCTCCCAAAGTGCTGGGATTACAGGTGTGAGCCACCGTGCTCGGCCAGAATTTACATTTTAAATGATATCTCCCAAATTTTTTTTCAATGCCTTTTTTGATCTTTCTGTTCTTTTCCTTTCCTTTTTTTATTTTCTTTTTGAATATAGTACATCATACATATCTGAAAATACTAATTTGACACTTCTGACACAGATGTTGATATTTTTCCCAAAGGGTACTAAGTCAGAATATATTAACATTCTATTAGAAATCTACTCAAATAGTTGCCACTGGGGTTTGACATGCCAAGAATAGCATTTTCATTAAAGGACCAGAATGTGGCTCTAAGAAACTGTCTAGCCAAGCAAATAAATCTTGCATAGAATCCCAAAATGCTATTGTTAACTGAGGCAGAGGTTTATGAAATACTTATCTATAAAAGCTGTACTTCAATATGGCAGCTTTGGACTTGGGGAAGGATTGGGGTAAGATATTTAAGGCAATTAATATATATTCACAGTGGTAGAAATGCTTGCTCTTCATTATTGCCTTCCAAACACTCAATTTTCTAACCTTCTGAACATATTTTTCTTCTTTTCACATGGAAATGGTAAAGTCAGCAAGCCAATTCAGTAGACTGAAACCAGACATATTTACATGGTAAGTTTGTTGTAGAGACGGTGGTGCAGGTTTATTTTTGCTGTTTTAATACAACTCTGGATGCCAAATTGGAGATTGTTCTATGCCAATTGTTCTCAGTGTCAACCTAAAATAAAAACAGAAAGAGAGAGACTCTCCCAAAAAAATGATTTTACTTGAGAATAAATAACAGAGGATTGTGATCCAGGACACACAAGCTATGAAAAAATCATAGGTGTATCCAGATAATCTGAGATAATGAGAAATTTTTAAAGGCAAAAAGGAGTCCTCATAAACTGCTCCGAATAAAGGTATGTTGGTCACAGAAGCTCATTTCTGGAGCTGATGTCAGCCCGTTGGTAAACATACCCGTTGCTAGGCAAGTGTTCTTGTGAAAGCATCTAATCTGTAACACTGCTGTCTTGAAGAATTTCTTAGATAAATCTTGTTGAAAAAATATATGTGGACATATAGAAAAAGCCAGCCAGGTAAGGTAAGATATGAAACACATATAGGACATATAGAAACTTTTTGTGGACTTCAGAAAAGCCTTTTTGATAATTCTTATCTCAAACACGGATGAGTCCCCCTTCTTTCATGACCTCCCAGCTATACCTTGTTTGGGTCTGACAGGAGTGACTTCATCTTAGTATCAGCAACGTTCACGTTCAATTTTCACATCAGTTTTGAGTTCATATTAGAATAATCTGGGGAACTTTCAAAAATTCTGATGTCCTGGCTGCTTCCCATTATAATTAAATTAGAGCCTTTTGGTGGCGTATGAAAGGGATCCAGACATCAGTATTTTTCTAAACTCTTTAGTTAGAAAGAGCAGCCTTAAATGATGCAGCTAAGGCAGAGAACTATTATTCTCAGTGATTTCCAGTAGTAATTTTTATCTCCATGACAGGAATCTCAAAAACCATGAGGCCCAGCTAAATTATATGTATCCAATTATTTAACAGAAATTTGTTAAAATATTTTGGTAGAAATATGCCTGTAATAATAAGGGAAAGTTAATTTGATCTGGAATTTAGTTAAATTGTAGAAGAAAGAAAATCACATAGAAATTATCTTTTGAGTGAACCTGAACAATAAATATGTATTTTTGGCCAACGTAGAATGAGATATTGGGAGGGATACAGTAAGCATGGGTGAGAACAATTTGTCCAACTTTGATTGTCTAAGGACAATCTATCTGTATACAACTCACAAGTTGATTATACTCCCTAAATTTAGTACATAGAACACTGTTAAAATTTTTTTTCATTAATTATATTAAATAAATTAACTTTAAAATTTTGATAACATTTGCCAGAGTGAAGTTCTCAAACTTTAATGTACATCATAATCATCTGGAGGGCTTATTAAAACACAGATTGCGAGATCAGCCCAGCAAACATGGTGAAATCCCATCTCTACTAAAAATACAAAAATTACACGGGTATGGTGGTGCGCACCTGTAGTCCCAGCTACTCCGGAGGCCAAGGCAGGAGAATTGCCTGAACCCTGGAGGCGGAGGTGCAGTGAGCCCAGATCATGCCACTGCACTCCAGCCTGGGTGACAGAGAGAGACTCCGTCTCAAACCAAAAACAACACAGATTGCTTCTGCTTCATCTTCCGGTTTCTGAATTGACAGGTTGGGGTGGGGCCCCCAAATTTTTATTGCTAACAAGTGCCAGGTGATGCTGCTGCTGCTAGTGCAAGCACAATGCTTTGGGAACCACTGTCCTATAAAGGATACCTCATCAATCTGGCGATATGGTCAGGATTTAGATGAGAAACTTTTTAGTAAACTATTTTACTTTTGTGAGCCTCCTCATCTATAAAACAAAGAGGTTGGACTAGATTATATCTCCTACAAAGAAATATTGGATAGGTTAATAATGAGAATCCCTTCGAACTGAAAATATTCTTTAGAATAGGATAAGTGTTTTATGAAAGAAGGGCAAAGAAGTATTCAGTCTCTACTATAAATAAGTAATTCAGATTATTCCTAAACTTTAATACCCAGTTAGCAAAAAGAAGCCCAGTACCTAGACAGACCGTTTATACCTTGACAGTAGTTTGGAGATCATTTTTCCTCTCTTTTATATCTCATCACATCCTCTGAGAGCTGCGATATATTTTTCATAGTGTGTTTTCCAGTCGCTGGTCTTGCTGTCTCTGAAAGGAGTCCTGTTATTTATACGTATTTTTTCATCTAATTACATTTCCATTGAGGTCTTACTGCTCTACAGAGATTGCTACCTTTTAGCTATTGGCTGATCCACCTTTTAAATCTAGTTTTTCTAAATTCTCAAACAGTTCTGGGTAGCATTCTCTCATCTGGATTGCAAACAGATGAGGTTCTAGTAGAACTCCAGGGACTTTATGCTTCAAAGCATATAATGATGGTTGGACCAGTGGAGGGAGCTATTTACTTGAGAATCACTGACCTTTTTGGTATAAGGCAAATATGAACACACTTCGTTGCTGGTGACGAAGCCGGTGCTAAAACACTTATCCCTCTGAGTCAGCATTTTCACTGAGCTACACCACTTATTTTGCTTTTAATTTGGAAAGAGATTTACCTTACATTATTGCCTCAAAGGACTGTTCCTTCAATGGCTTTTGTGACTAAGTGGAATGTTGGTAAGAGCTGAAAGTAGGAGATGATCTATAAGGTAGGACAAGAGAAAGGCTATTTGCTAAATGAGGTGAACAGTTCCTTATTAGTAAGCATATTTGAGGATGCTCAGTCTTAACTCATATAAGCAATAAATTACCTCTGATAAGAAAAGTAAAAAAAAAAAGTACTTCTCCCTTAGTGCATATTTAACTTCCAAGTCACATTATCTTCGGAGTTCCAGAGTTAATGATTATTTATTTTAATAGAATGAGTAGATTTAAATTGATTAAATATAGTGTTGAATTTCAGGACTGATGAGGAGTGCCACTAATCTGAAGAAGGCCAGATGTATGAATGGAAGAGAATATTTAATGATGTTTGATAAAATTTAAGAATGCTAGGCTAATAAAAGGATAACATGAAATTAACCTTTTAGATTCCAGAGTTTAAATTTCTGTTACATGTTTTTCTGTGCCATGCTATGGTTTATGATAGTTCAGAATATCTGATAAGCCTGTAATTTATACATGTTTTCGTTTTTGAATGAGACTATGAACAATAATAAACAAAGCTTAGTTTACAAGATATTTAACAATTTGTTTCTAATTTTTACAACTGTGTACATTTTTGTCATAGTTAATGTAATTGAAAATGATGGCTCAAAAGAATGGAGAGGAAATAGAGATGTAGTCGAGGGACTAGGTTCTAAAGCTGCCTTCTCTTCTAGTTGTGTAATTTTTAGGTAATTGCTTACCCTCAGTGGGTTTCAATTTCCTTAATTTAAAATTACAAGGTTTAACTTCTAGGCCTTTCCAGTTTTGATATTTTGATTTGTTAAAAGTGATTCGTGGTTATAGTTAGGCCACTTAGTTTACCAAATTAAACCGAAAAGCTGAGCATCCCGAGCGTGTTTTAAAATCACATTGATTCAAATACAGATTTATATGTGGAAAATAGTCAAAGTTTAATGTTATATGGTTAAAAAATACATATATTTTAAGTTATAATTTTTGATCACAGTTATTTGAGAATATTAGTAATAACTTTTACTAATATATTTTGTTTCATTATTAAAATTACTAATTTTTTACCATTTTTACATAATGTGCTTTTATAATTCTTTTAGTCTTCAAAAATATTAAAATTCCTCCCTCCCTCCCAAATATGGTGTAGTTAGAATCTTTAAAAGGTAACATTGAGGCCAGTTGTAGTGCCTCATGCCTGCCCTCTAATCCCAGCTACTCAGGAGCCTGAAGCCAGAGGATCACCTGAGCCCAGGAGTTTGACGCTACAGTGAGCTAAGATCACACTCCAGCCTGGGCGAGACCCTGTCTCTTAAAAAAAATTAGTCTAGGTTTACATGAGAAAATAATGTCAAAGAAATGTATATTATACATTACATACTGATACATTTTATTTGGAAAAAGTGCTGTAAATATAATTTAGAAAGCTGATAACTAGCTTTTAGAAATCCCATTAAGGTCTTTAAAATATTGTTACACCACTCTCAATTAGACTAAGAGAGCCTTGTGAACTGCTTTGTAGTCTAGTCAAGTCTGTTAAGTTCTATGAATTCCTTGGTTGAGATTTTCTACCGATAGATGGCAGTTTTCTGTGATTAAAAAAAAAATCAAGTTCAGAAGCCTTTGCAGAGCAATCTGTTTAGTTTTGCAAAGCTTTCTCTTCCTACTAAAAGTTTAGAAATATGACATATGATGTGCTTCTCTTGCCCAGAGAGAGATTACTTTGTGATAATATACAGATTTGGATTTTGAATTGCATTTCAGGCAATCAGAGATGTCACTAAAGATTTTATTTCATGCACAAGTACATATGTAGTTCTTGCTGTAAATCTCATCTCTAGAAAGCATTAATGTAACTTATTTAACAACAAATGTATTAGAAAATAATGGAGAACTACGTGTATAGTATTTTCCTTTAATCATCGTTATCTTTTATACAAATAACCATGAGAATATAAGTTTGATGTACTTGACAACTTTCTTTTTCAGAGTATGTTTAGCTTTCTGGATTTAGGAAGACAGCCTTCTACCATTTTGTGTAAAGACATTTCTAGTCTATTTACTATTGATTACTTTTATATGATTCTTAACATAATAAATTCAAAATCATACTCTTAAAACTTCACCTTGGCAGCATGCATTCAATTTTATGTTTCCTCTGCTGGCCTGAAATCACTAATGAAAGCCTGCATGTTATAAGACAATGAGGATTGCCCATCAGTTACAGAGATTAGTCAACTGTGTAATGAAGTCCTGTTTGTTTGCTTTCTTTTATATAGCACTTAGTGTATCTCAACACATTTTCAGCTGCTTAGTGATATTGCTCATTTCAACATTTCGCCTAAACTTTTTGCGTCATTTTACTAACCATTACTGAACTTTATTTCATTTTGTATACCTAGTAAGGCAGTGCCAAAGTAATTGGAACCTGAGCAGATAATAGGCACTAAAATAGGATAACAGCAATACTAAAAGAGAAGGCATCAAAGATGATAAGAAATCAGAAACTACATTTACCATATTTCTGTACACATTATTTACAAGATTTTAAAACTAAAGTAAAAAGCAAATACATGTTTATGATTATAAATACATACCTACATACATATATAGTAGGATTACAACAGTAAAATGTGTAAGTCCCCTATTGATATTTCTGTCTGGGTTGATTTCCAAGGCCAACAATGAATTTTCTGATTCTCTGGATGAAACTCGGTTTTCAACA
Organism: Gorilla gorilla gorilla; assembly: GCF_029281585.2. NCBI lineage: Eukaryota > Metazoa > Chordata > Mammalia > Primates > Hominidae > Gorilla > Gorilla gorilla. Next base: position 176,361,455 of record NC_086017.1, read on the forward strand.
ATTCAATTCATTTCTGACACTAACTACTCGGAGTTAGCACAGGCTCTACAGCTTTAGGGCTCACTCCCACAAGACTAACTCCACTTTAGACCCCAATTACAAGCCTTGGGTCACCCATACATCTGACTGGCTGTCTATAAATTGGAGTGCCCCGAATCTCTCCCCTAAGGTTTGATAGTTGGTCAAGAGGTCTCACAGAATTTACGGAGACACTTCACTTATTAGTAAATAAACTAATAAACTTATTGGTTTATTATAAGGAGTACCACTCAAGAAGAGTCAAATGGAAGAGCTACATAGGGCAAGGTATGGGGATGGGGGTGGGAGTTTGCATAGAGCTTCCATGTTTTCTCGGACTGCACCATACTCGCAGCACCTTGATGTGTTTACCAGCCTGGAAGCTCACCAGATTTAGGTGTTAAAGTGTTTTTTGTTTGTTTGTTTGTTTGTTTGTTTTTGAGATGGAGTCTCATTCTCTTGCCAGGCTGGAGTGCAATGGTGTGATCTTGGCTCACTGCAACCTCCACCTCCCATGTTCAAGGGATTCTCCTGCCTCAGCCTCCCGAGTAGCTGGGACTGCAGGCGCTTGCCACCACACCTGGGTAATTTTTTGTATTTTTAGTAGAGATGAGGTTTCACCGTGTTAGCCAGGATGTTCTCCATCTCCTGTCCTTATGATCTGCTCGCCTCGGCCTCCCAAAGTGCTGGGATTACACACGTGAGCCACTGTGCCCGGCCTCAAGTGTTTTTATAGAGCTTACTCTCCAGCCTCTCCTAGCCTTCCCAGAAGTCACTGAATTGGACTAAAAGTACCAATACTTTGATCAGTTGGTCTTTCTGGAGCCTAGCCCCATCCTGAGGCTATCTGGAGGCCCTATCCTAGTTCGTCTCACTAGCATAAACTTAGGTGTCATCAGAAGGAGCTCATTATGAATAACAAAAGACATTGCTGTTACTCAAACCCCAAGGGTTTTAGGAGCTCTGTGCCAGAAACTTGGATAAAGACCATACTATCCTATTCCATTTTTAATAGTCTGGTCTGTATCCTTCTCAGCTTTTGCCCATGTGGACTCTGTGCCAGACTTAATTTGAATCAAAGAAAAAGAAGTAAGGTATGATATATTATGAAGATTAATGAGAGCACCAAAATTTAAATATGTATCACAATTGTATGAATTAAAATATATTTTATATGTTCTTAATTTTTTAAGAGATGGGGTCTCATTATGTTGCCCAGCCTGGCCTCAAACTCCTGGGCTCTAGCATTTCTGAATGTCCTAACTAGCTGGGATTACAGACTCACCATTGTTCCCGGTTTATGTTTTTAAAATTTTTTTCCATATTGAATGATTTTGCTTTTAATTCTAATTTTGACATTAATACAGATACTACTTTTTTATTAGTATTATCTTAGCATATTTGTGCGTCTTTTTATTTTTAACCTTTTTAACATTCTAATTTAATTACTCGTATATAGCATTTCAGCAATTTTTGTAAGTTCAATAAATGCTAGCTTCTATTACATATATGCATATACATACACACAACAAACATTTGAAATACAGGGAAATTTCAGCCTGAAAGCTCACAATCTACCACTAATAGTTTTGTTTTGCTGAAAATTAATCACATGTATCTTTACCGAAGATAATTAATTTGACAATATTATTTTTAACAATTAAGGAATCATAACTTTTTAAATCATATTTCTAAGAATTTTCTGAGGCTGTTTCAGGAATGCTTTATCATTCTATTGCCAAGTATTAGTCAGCAATTTTGGCTGGAAGCCTACAAGCAGAATGGAGGTGTTGTAAGCTGAAAATAAACGTATTAAAAGGTATTGGGTAGCTCAAAAAACAAAACAAACAGAAAATGGAAATAAGTAAGGAAGTTAGGCAATATCCAGTCCTGTGACAAAAACAGTTCAGCAAAGCATTTTGTGCTGTAATTTTGCTGATCATTAGACGCCACAGATTGCTCTACTGCTAGTAAGCAACAGTGGCCTCTGGATAAAGCTGCTGTTGTCACTGCCACTTCTGTTCCTGGAGACCACTGCACCTCCTGCCACTGCAATGGATTCTCTGTTGTCTGAATAAGAGCATCTGAGTGTTGTACTTAGGTCACTCGCTCATGGCCTAAAAACAAGGGAGTCCTGATAATTTGTTTGTCTTTATCTGCCTTCTAGAGTCGGGATCAATTCTACCTGCAACCAAGATTCACAGAGCAGCAATCTTCCAATATAGAAACAGAGTTTATATTCAGGGTAACAACTATAAGACAAATAATGACAGCTACAGAGCAGCCATTAAAGAGATTGAGAAGTTAAGATTTAATATTGTAAATTAACTTTTGGGATAAATAGTCATACTTGAATCACAAAAATGTAACCTGTAAGGAACCATGGAAACCATCTCATGTAGCTGCTTTTTTTTTTTTTTTTTTTTTTTTCTGTTAGGCAACTGAGTATGAGTGATTAAGTGTCTTGTCCATTGAAAAAATAGCATACTGTTTGTTAATTCATTTCTTTAGTAAATACTTATTGAGCACCTAATACATACTGGACACAACACTTATTGCTGGGAAAACGGTAATAATAATAATATAAAAACAGCAACAATACATTCCCTATTGTCAAATATCTTATATTCTAACAAGAGGAAACTGACAGAAAAAAAAAAAAAAAACAGTAATCAGATTAAGAGGAATGATATTTTCAGAAAGTAAATATTTATGTAATGGGGAGTGACCAGGTGTGAATATTAGTATGATTACCAATTCTATGTATTTTTTTCTGAAAGCTTATACTTTTTTCCTATTCAGTATTTAACAGTTTCATATGAATATTTTTCGGGATAATTTTCTTAATTTACTTTTGCCACTTGGTGGTACTTTTCAGTGTAAAGACTCTAATCTTTCTTCAGCTCATAGATTCTTTTTTGTTATTTCTTTGACTTTTTTTCCTCTCCATCTTATCTGTTGGAGAATATCTATCTATGTTGTAGAATATCTTATCTATGTTGTAGAATATCTTAATCAAGGGATATTATTAAGACAGGGACATATATGCCCTATCTCTTAGCATTTTATTTCTGCTTTAGAATAGTGCTTTTGCTTGTTCTTTTTGGGTAACTTTATCTATAAACCTGCCCCATCTGTTATTCAGTGTGTATATTAAGAATCTACTTTTGTTATTATTGTTATTCTGTTTTGTTGTGCATAGGGGAGAATATCAATTATGATTTTGAGTTCCAAAAACTGAATTGTTTAAAAATATTTTATTCTTTTTTTATTTTTTTACTTTCCAATGGAAATCTTTATCATATTACTTTTAAATAAATTTTTATTTAACGTTTTTACTTGTTTATTTGCTTTACTTTAAAGCTTATTTCCTTTTTTAACATTTTCCTTACATTAATATTAAATACAAAATAAATATTACTTATCTTAATATTTTTACTTATTTACTTATTTTATGTATTTACTTTAAATTTATTTCCTTATTTTAGTATTTTAGTCTTTTTCTTCTATTAGTTTTATTTTTTCTGTTAGCTTTATTTTCTTGAACTGTAGTTATTACTTCCTTTTGTTCATGGTGATTGTTTTATCCGTTTATGGTTTTAATGTTGTTTCTCTGAAATATTTGGTGTCTCAGGATTTTCTACTCCTTTTTAAGTGTAAGGATTTAAGTTAATGCATGATATTGGCTGATAGCTAGAGTGTATTTTCTCAGTAAAGTGAGAGCCAAAGATATTATTTACAATCAAACTGATTTTCATACATATAAAATCTACAAACTGTAATGAACAGGGAGAATTACAAGTAATGAAAATAGGTTACGATTCCTGGAGACATGGTTTAGTAGTTACGGAATGGTAAGTTATAGACAGGCTTGTTTAGAGAGTAGAGGTAACTACTTTTGTGTAGGTGAGGTTCCACAAGCTCATTACTTGGGGCAACTGTTCTGCTTGGTATCAATAATCACTGAGAATCTTCAGTGGCAGAACTTACTAATTTCTGATGCTAGGAGTCCTTATTTTACTTCACTGAGATTTTTAAAAGCACTTTAATTAATTACTCAATGAATTAATTGAGTAATTACAAGATTAAAATTTAATTAATTTAATTATATGATTGCAGTTTATTTGGAAGTAAGTATAAGTGTAGAAGAAATATATTTTCAACATGCGATATCTCAACAGTTTATCTCCCATCATTTCTCAAGAATCTCCTGGAGCATCTCTTCTATCAAAACTGTAGAGTCAACCAAGAAGGAAGAAGCTATAGATCCAATGCAGGGAGAAAAGTTTTATTTTAAAATACTACATGTCATTGAACTTTGTAGATTAACTTCTCTAAGCACTTTTTATGTATTAATTCATTTATATGTCATAACACCCCTAGGAATTAAGATTTGAACACAGTTAGAATTTACTTCAAAGTCTATACTTGTAAGCTCTACAATGTGCTGCCTCTCCCTGTGCAGTGCTGAGAAGGAAATTAGAATTATGGCCACAGCTATGCAGCAGCCTTTGAAAGCTATGTTCCTCTCCAGGTATTTTGAGAGCAATGGGAGAAACTGAGAGACTATGTGATGTTTGACCATATGGATAGTTGAATGCACTATTTTACTTCTATTAAAGGAAGTTATATGAAGATAAATTTTAATTAATAGGCTACTCTATGATGTGAGAAGGGTCAGTATAAAGGACCAAATAAAACTAAAAATGTGAAAAAAGTATTAATTACAAACTCCAGAAAAAAAAACACACAAACAGACACTCACTCACACACACACATTACACACAAAAGAAAATGTAATTTTGAGTATGTTAACTGACTCGAAAGTAACAATATTTACTTACTCATAATAATGCATAAACCAAATACTGATTTTAACAATAATGTAGGCCAAGGCGAGTGGATCATGGGATCAGGAATTTGAGACCAGCCTGGCCAACATATTGAAACCCAGTCTGTATAAAAATACAAAAAGTTAGCCAAGCATGGTGGCGGGCACCTGTAATGCCAGCTACTTGGGAGGCTGGGGCAGGAGAAACACTTGAACCTGAGAGGCGGGGGTTGCAGTGAGCCGAGATTGCGCCACTGCACTCCAGCCTGGGTAACAGAGAGAGACTCCATCTCAAAATAAACAAACAAACAAACAATAATGTAGCTGTTGTATTGGGTTACAAGGTGAGTGTAAGAGGTAAATCTCTATTTACTGTAATGGAAAGACAGTAGATCGTTTACTAATTGATAAACATCAAGTTGGTAGAATTTGCATGTAATTTGGAAATACAAAAGTAAATGCTAGGAGAAACAATTAAAAGAGCTTCAAATTTCCTAATTCTGGAGAACAGAATTATAAGGCAATGGCCTGTTTTTTTCTTTAAACAACTTTCAACTTTTTTCACCTTTAATTTGAATTTTTAAAACAAGGTACAAATCATTTGCTAAAAGCAATAAAAGTTTTCAAATGGAATTGCAGATGAGAGAGCACAAGAGATGAATTTATGGAAGAAAGCTTTTCAGAAACCAAAGAAGAGAGAAAGAAAGAAAAAAGAGTTAATTCCGCAGTTATTCATTAGGCTCTATTATTAGTTTGGACTTAGAATTTAAAATGTCATTATAGCTAATTATTTTGTTTTACCTTGATGTTTGGTAAATTTAATCTCTCTAGATACAACTCATCATCCTCTGTGCCGTATTTATTCTTCTATGCTCCCATCTAAGTTAAATTGTACCTGTCTTTCCCATGTGTCTCATGTTTCAGTGGTAACAACCACAATCTACCAAGTCATCTCAACTAGAACTATGGAGTCGTCTTTGGCCTCTCCACCCTTCTTATCTCCACAGCTCACAATCTTCTGCCAATTCTATTTAATAGTATATCCATTCTCTCCTTGTTATTCTCCTCATTATTCTTATGTTTCCAGTTTTTATTGTTTCTTGTCTGGCTTACTGCAAGATTTCTAAACTAGAAACTCCAAATTTATCTCTTTTATAATAATTTCAAAAGTATTCAAAAGCTGAGAGAAAAGTATAATGAATCCCCACAGCACCTAATTTAAAATATTTCACGCCTGTAATCCCAGCACTTTGAGAGGCCTAGGCGGGAGGATCACGAGGTCAAGAGACTGAGACCATCCTGGCCAACATGATGAAACCCAATCTCTACTAAATATACAAAAATTATCTGGGCCTGGTGACACGTGCCTGTAATCCCAGCTACTCAGGAGGCTGAGGCAGGAGAATCACTTGAACCCAGGAGGCGGAGGTTGCAGTGAGCCGAGATCAGGCCACTGCACTCCAGCATTGTGACAGAGCAAGACTCCGTCTCAAAAACAAAAAAAAATGTTACTTTAATCTAAGTTAATACCAGTAAGGCAATCTGTGAGCTTATTTACTTTTCATCTGCAATCTGTGTTCCCCCACGTCATTTTTTGACAGTTATATATTTTCAAAGTATGTATGTATTATGTACTATATAATTTCCTTTTAATCTCCATTTAATTTTAGTTATAGGTTATATTTATTATTTGCTACAATTCCTTATGCTCATGTATTTACAGTCATTTTTGTTGTGAGAAGCTTGTTTAAAGGGAAGGGCTCATTGAATACAATATTCCCTGTTCATTACAGTTTATAACCTACATGCTTGAAAGTAAGCTTGATTGTAGATAAAATTTTAGGCTCACATTTTCATTCATAAACATATTATTCTATTTTGGGGAGCATGTTATGGTTGAATAATCTGGTAACAATCTGATTTTTTTTCCTCAAGTCACTTGCTTTTTTGCGTGTAAGGAAAAAAATGTTCACTGTTGTTAGAATCTAATGGTTGTACCGGTGTGCTCTGTTTTGTTCTTCTGGGTCAGTTTTCCCAAGTATGTTGTCTATCTTTCAATGTGTTGTTTCAACTATTCCTTTATTTTAGAAAAAATGTTTTAAATCACAGTTTTAACTGTACATTACATTTCATTACTTTGATTTTTTCACTTCTTAGTGTCTATTAAATACTTTGGATCTATTTCTTTCCTTCTTTTTGATTAAAGCAATTTCTTCCTTTCCATTTTCTATTCCTCTTAACAGAAAGAATAAAACTTCTAATCTACTTTCTAATTCTGATTGTTTCTTCTAATTATTTCTTAAATTATGTAATATTTTTCTTGCAATCCTCTCTTCTTCAATTCCCTCATATCTGAGTTTTTCTATTTTTAAAGTTTGTTTTTCGGTGTTCTATAATTTTATTAAGTTTCTTTAGCTTGTTTTGAAATACTTCGTTTTTTTTCTGTTTGATTGATGGTAGATTCTTTTTTGGGTGTGTCTTTATTTGTAGTAGGTAAATTATTCTGTATTTTGTTCTTATTTCCTTTATATTTGCATAATTTTTACTACAATTCTTTTCTACTGCTCATATGCAAATAAAATTTATCTTTTTATGCTCTTAAAGAAGAGGATAGATCAAGATAGCCTTACCAACCTAAAGGCATTAGAACCTCCCTCCCTCCCTTCCTTCCTTCTTTCCTTCCTTCCTTTCTTTCTTCCTTCCTCCCCCCTCCCTCCCTCCCTTCCTTCCTTCCTTCCTCCCCCTCCCTTCCTTCCTTCCTTCCACCCCCTTCCTTCCTTTCTTCCTTCCTTCCCCCTCCCTTCACCCCCCTTCCTCCCTTCTTTCCTTCCTTCCTTCCTCCCCCCTCCCTCCCTTCCTTCCTTCCTTCCTTCCGTCCTCCCCCTCCCTTCCTTCCTTCCTTCCACCCCCTTCCTTCCTTCCCCCTCCCTTCACCCCCCTTCCTCCCTTCTTTCCTTCCTTCCTTCCTTACTTCCTCCCTCCCTCCCTCCCTTCCTTCCTTCTTCCCCCTCCCCCTCCCTTCACCCCTCCCGTCCTCCCCCCTCCCTTCACACCTTTCTTTCTGTCTTTCTTTCTTTCTGTCTTTCTTTCTTTCTTTCTTTCTTTCTTTCTTTCTTTCTTTCTTTCTTTCTTTCTTTCTTTCTTTCTTCCTTCCTTCCTTCCTTCCTTCCTTCTTTTCTTTCTTTCTTCCGTTCTTTCTCTTTTCTTTCTCTCTTTCCCTTCTTCCTTTTTTGGGGACGGAGTCTCACTCTGTCTCCCAGGTTGGAGTGCAGTGCTAAGATCTCAGCTCACTGCAACCTCTGCCTCTCAGGCTCAAGTGATCCTCCTACTTCAGCTTCCTGAGTGGCTGGGACCACAGGTGTGCACCACCACACAGGGCTATGGGTGTGTGGGTGTGTGAGTGTGTGTGTGTGTATTTGTGTGTGTGTGTCTGCATGTTTGGTAGACACTGGGTTTCACCATGTTGCCCAGGCTGGTCTCAAACTCCTGAGCTCAGGCGATTCAACTACCTCAGCCTTCCAAAGTGCCAGGATTACAAGTGTAAACCACCATATCTGGCAAAACTTTTGTTATTCTCACAGATGTTTAAAAAAATATAGCCATATATTTTTGAAAGGTTAACTCTCTTTCCCTTTCCCAATTTATCTGAACTCTCTTAATTTAGCTTCTGTATCCTACAGCTTCTCTCAATATCAGACTGTTCTGGAAAGGATATCTAGTCAGTGGATTTCAAGGATCCATAGGGCTCAACCTTTTTTCACAGCAGCCTTTAGACAGTCTCCTTACACATACCTTTGAGTTGAACTGTGAAGAACGCTGTTCCACTTTTGACTGCCATACGCTGATTAGCTGGACAGGTTTCTAAGGAGTACCTCTAGGTGACTTGTAGGTTCTCAGGCTCTTAAGTCTATCCAATTTCCCTTTGCCATTTCTCTGCTTCCTTTCTCATAGCTGCTGACACCATGTGGACCTTGATTTGTTTTTTGGTTTTGGTTTTGTGTGTGTGTGTATGTGTATGTTTTCATAACAGCTCTATTTAGATATAATTAATGTATAGTAAAATTCACCTTTTTAAAATGTGTAATTCAGTAGTTTTTGGTATATACATAGAGTTGCACAAACATAATGAACTAATATTAGGAAATTTTCATCACCCCCCAAAAAAAAATCCATTAGCAGTCACTCCACATGATCTTTTCCCAACAATCCCTGGAAATCACTGATGTACTGTCTGTTTCCATAGATTTGCCTATTCTGGGCTCTTCAGAAATAAATAGAACCATGAAATGTGTTTTTTTGCAACTAGGTTCTTTCACGTTCCATAATGTTTAAAGACTTGTTCATATTCCACTACCTTTATATTCCTGAATAATATTCCATTAGGTGGATATGCCATGCTTTATTTATTCATTTGTCAGGTGATGAACATTTGTGTTGTTTTATCCAGGTCATATATGTGACTTCTAATATATCCTTAGAGAAGTTATTGCGTCTAGTTGTCTATAATTTCACTAATCCAAAACTGCCTTCAGCTATCTATCCTGACTAAACCCTCAGGCACCCTATCAACTTTTATTTTACCTGAAAAAGGACTATTTTACATATATCTAAATGTGCAAATTCAAAAAATATATAATTGTAAATGAAAGTAAAAAAGAAGTGAGGATTAAATATATTTCAGATAGTAATTTAGAAACCTAAAGATGGTTATGAACTCTCTACTTTGAATAAGCTGTATGTCAATAGACATATTCAAATAAACATTGGATGGCAACCTAAATATTATAGACAGCTTTCCTGCATTAGTCTGGAGGTTAGACAAAATGACAACCAAGATAGCTTCCAATTTTTTATTTCTGTAATGTTATGTACCCAAGAAATTACAGAAAAATGCTTTTAATAATCACTGACATCTTATGCTGTCAGTTTTTATATGCAATTACATTTTTAAAGAGACATCTATACACATAAAATGGAAGCATTTCTGTTACATCACAAAATAGGCATTTCTAAAAATAAACTGAGCTGTTTTCCAAAATCTCACATGTAAAAAGAGTATGCTGATAGAAAAGTTAATGATAGGCAAAGTGACTCAGCATCTATAAAACTTTGCAATTAGAGCACAAAAACAAATGAACAAAATGACGTTCCTTATAAATATACTGGTGCAGTTAAATATATATATAATATATATTTAATTCCTAACAGTTATAAATATTACAGTACATATCAAACTTTATTTACCAAAAAAGGTAATCATTATGTTTGAAAAGAGGAACCAGAAAAAATTGAGTTAAATTGCTCTGTTATGAAGATTAAAATGAAAGTTACAAGATATATTAATTAACTAGGGATGTTTTAAGTAATTATCACAAATTAGGAGTCTTAAAACAACAGACATTTATTTTCTCACTAGTCTGGCCATAAGTCTAACATCAAGGAGTCATGTCAACAGGGCAACACTTCCTCCAAGAGGCTGTAGGAAAAACTTCTCTTTCTTAACTCTTTCAGCTTCTGGTAGCTATGAGCATTTCATAGCTGGAGGCTGCACTACTCCACTCTCCGCTTCATTTTTATGTGAACTTACGCTTTGTGTCCTTTCCTGTTCCTTGCTCTCTCTCAAATCTCCCTCTCCCTTTCTCTTACAAAGACTCTTGTCATTGGACTGAAGACTCATCCAGATAATGTAATTATCATATCTATATTTTACATTCATTAATTACAACTGCTAAGACCCTTTTTCCAAATAAGGCAATATTCACAAACTTTGGGAATTGGGATGCGGGCATATATTTGGGGAGCCACCATTTTATTCAATATACAAGAATGGTAGCAAACTATGTAATAATAACTTCCAAGTCAGAAGCATTATTTAATTCAAGCCAACAGGTAGATTTGTGGGGTCAGCTGGCATCGTATATAATATTATATCCTCTCATGGCTTGCTGCATTCAGTAGTTATTTGGTGGCACAAAGCACTGAAATGCTAAGGAATATCGTGTATGAACCAAAGCAATTTCCACTTCATATTGATACTGTTTCCCTATTTACCTGTCACATATGACTCATCCACTTTACAGAAAATACACATTGTAGCAGAAAGAATATATTTCAGAACAAGCCATAAATCAAATGTAAATAAGCTGAAAACTGCTCTCATACTAACATTTTAAGCTCATATTATTAGAATTTTTAGAAAAACAATATTATGTTTTCATTATTGAGAAAAACTGACAAAATTGCTTTTACGAATCATTTAACTGAAGTTTGAGGTGGGTTTATACAATGGGAAAAATGATATTATCAGATGGCACTAGAAGTTTTAAATATGAAATAAAACCTTATTCCTAAATAAAGTAGTTTTTGAAACCATTAAAATGGGGATATAAAACAGAAATATGTTAAGAATAGTTCACATAATATATGTCTCAAAAAGAGATCATCAAAATACAGATGTAGTGACTAGTTTTCAGGGTTCACAGTGAGTTCCTAAAATCTAAACTTTTCTAGGTTTTTTTTGTTTTTTTATTTTTTAACTTCAGGCTATTTCTGTCAAGTTTACCAGTGTGGAACATACTGAGCCATAGTATTTCCATTAGTACATTTGTTGACTAAGGCTGAGACAGAATCAGATCCACTGCATGTCTTTGGGGAGGAAGAAGGTAATCTTTTTCTATTCTATTTCTGTCAGGCATTCTATTAAAGAGAATACAAAATACCTTATAGGTTACCAATTATATTTAGAAGAGTCTCTGAAGAATTTGATTGCCTTATTGGAACTCTGCACTGCTTTCAGTGAAATCATCTTGAGATGCACAAACATTTTATAGATCATGTCTTATTTTAGAGTAAAAGCAGAGATATTTTGAGATATGACCACAGTGGAGTGACATTACCTGGCACTTTCTTTAACAAATTGGCAGTAAAATGTGTCTTTTTTTTTTCTTTTGACTTACTCAAGAGCTATTAAGCTAAATTTTAGAATTTATTTTACAAGTATATTTCTTTTAAATAATATCATTGGTTATAAAAATCAAGACTTTTCTTTTTATTATTATTATACTTTAAGTTTTAGGGTACATGTGCACAACGTGCAGGTTTGTTACATATGTATACATGTGCCATGTTGGTGTGCTGCACCCATTAACTCGTCATTTAACATTAGGTATCTCTCCTAATGCTATCCCTCCCCCCTCCCCCCACCCCACTACAGGCCCTGGTGCGTGATGTTCCCCTTCCTGTGTCAATGTATATCCTGTGTCCAGGAGTATCTTTGTGGCGTTCTCTGTATTTCCTGAATTTGAATGTTGGCCTGCCTTGCTAGATTGGGGAAGTTCTCCTGGATAATATCCTGCAGAGTGTTTTCCAACTTGGTTCCATTCGCCCTGTAACTTTCAGGTACACCAATCAGACGTAGATTTGGTCTTTTCACATAGTCCCATATTTCTCGGAGGCTTTGTTCATTTCTTTTTATTCTCTTTTCTCTAAACTTCTCTTCTCGCTTCATTTCATTCATTTGATCTTCCGTCACTGATACCCTTTCTTCCAGTTGATCGAATCGGCTACTGAGGCTTGTGCATTCGTCACGTAGTTCTCCTGCCATGGTTTTCAGCTCCATCAGGTCCTTTAAGGACTTCTCTGCATTGGTTATTCTTGTTATCCATTCGTCTAATTTTTTTCAAGGTTTTTAACTTCTTTGCCATGGGTTCGAACTTCCTCCTTTCTGGTGCAAGAAAGATACAAGCTCTTAAATTCACAAAAGGATACCTGCTTTGCACGTGTAGTGTAAATAGATTCTCTTTCAGACATAAAATTGGGCTTGCTTTTGTTAAGGGCTGTCAATATTTAACTTATCACTTTAATTATTTACTTTATCTTTTTTAAGACTAGAGACTTTCAGATGCATAGCATATACTCTAACGAAGGGAGGGAACATTGCAAACAGGTCCCACCTTTTACCCCCTTTTCTTTTGTTGCTTTACTCAATCTTAAATTCTTCATTACCTTCCTTTTCTCAATTTACTCATTCATTTGGTGGATTCCAAAAAGCATCATACTACATGTTCAAGAATCTCTACTTGCATGTCTTTAGCAATTTCTGGATTATTATATTAATGGTTTTCAGGTTAATTCAACAAATTCAAAAGTTATTAAGCACTTCATGTGCTATGAGATGTTCGTTTAGTAACTGCAGTGTAGACAAGGTGGATAGGGCATGATTCCCACTGGTACTGCCTTAGATCAGTGCAAAAAACTTCCTGCCCTAAGCTCCACAAGTCAGAGAAACTTGAATAAAAATAATTAAAGAACACACAGACAATTCTCCGCACAACTCATTATTTGAAACATTTGCTCTCATGATTAACATCATTCAGATCCTAGGAAAACTACTACATATCTTGGCATAAGTTATTACAACAAAAGGTGATTGTATACAAATGCTTTGAAGATTTGCGGGTTCCACAATTGCCAGTGTCAGATATGTACTATTTCTGGGTAAAGAAAAAGTTTGAGAGGAAGAAGCACTTAAAAATAAAAACAAATTCATTTTTTAAATCCTTTCAGTTAATACAAATGCATTAGATTCTTACATAGTAAAATATTATTTCCCAGGGATATTGAGTGTCTTTTTTTTTTGTACCTCTTTGTGCTCTTATTTAATCCTTAGAGTACTCAGAAATAAGCATCTTTTATTTTTATTTTTTATTTATTTATGTATTTTTTTTTTTTTTTTTTTGAGACGGAGTCTCCCTCTGTCGCCCAGGCTGGAGTGCAGTGGCGCGATCTCCGCTCACTGCAAGCTCCGCCTCCCGGATTCATGCTATTCTCCTGCCTCAGCCTCCTGAGTAGCTGGGACTACAGCTACCACCACACCCAGCTAATTTTTTTTGTATTTTTAGTAGAGACGGGGTTTCACCGTGTTAGCCAGGATGGTCTTGATCTCCTGACCTGGTGATGTGCCCACCTCACCCTCCCAAAGTGCTGGGATTACAGGCGTGAGCCACCGTGCCCGGCCCAGAAATAAGCATCTTTCTTTTGCAAGTGTTGCACATATTGGCTGAGGAACATTTTTCAATATTTAACCATTCATGCTACTCTTAAATCTGAATAGATGTAGTCTTAGATATAGTATGTATAAAAGGTACAACTGGGTGGACATTTAATAACAGATCTGTGAATAGTTCTATTTTTATAAAAATATTTAATGGCTTAGGATGAGAATTTTATAAAATTAAATTTAACATTATATTTACATGATTTTATTAAATATTTTGATATTTTATATTTCCAATTAATTTTAGTAGAGTATTTTGAATATTTTTTAAAAACAGCAAATATATAAAATAACTTTAAAACTTTTACATTTACTTTGAATTACATTTGTGTTAAAATTTATTGAAGTTTTTATACTTATAATTAAATTTTAAAATTTATTTAGATCTTTATGGACAGATATTTATTATTACCTTTATGAATAATTTCACTGAAATGAAGGCAAAAACAATATGCTTTATAAGATAGACATATATAAAATAGCAATAATTTATGAAATATATATGTATATATAATGTGCCTGTATATTTTTGCATCCTTACATCAGCATCTTATCCACACAGTATCTAGGCATTTGCAATGACCGCTACATGTGTCTTTGATATGTTACTTACATCAGTCTTAAAAAAATAATATCTTGACTTTTTTAAAAAACATTTGGCAATAGGAAGTTAATATTTGCTAATGTAAATGGGTAGAGTATGTATTATTTTACAGTTTGTTGTTTTGACTTATGGTTTTAAATATTAAGACATAAGGATATTCGACCCTGTGTTTGTACTTATGTTCTGAGTCCTGAATCCTATCAATGTCAGAGGCAGACCAGATTTAATCTTTCAGGAGGCTGCAATTCAGTTGAGCAGAAATAAGTATAAAACTGATCCAAGCAAGTACCTATGAAGGATTCTAATGGCATGTTCCAAAATGCCAATTATACCCAGTCAATGATGAAAAAGTAGACTAACACTAACATGACAAAATATATTACTTTCATTAGAGCATTTCTGATATTATAAGAATGAATACTAATTGTGAAAAAAATTGACAAATATAGGAAGGTATAGAGTTTTAAAAATAAAAATACCCACAATTCAGATGGATGTGGCAGGAGGATTGCTTGTGGCCAGGAGGTTGAGACTGCAGTGCACAATAGTCAATGATGGAGCCTTTGAATAGTCACTGCCTTCCTCCAGCCTGGGTAACATAGTCCCAGATGAAAAAAAAAATGCAGTTGCAAAAATATCCGCAATCCTAACACCATCAAAAATATGATTTTAGGTGTAGTTTTAAAATTTTATTTAATTGTGGTTATATTCTCTGTACAAAATTTTAGTCCTGTTTTCTATTTATGAAACAAAATTTTTACTTTGAAAAATGTACATGTTAAAATATTTAAAATTATCTAGAAGTATATATCAAAAATAACAACTCAATATTTTTGCTATACTTTTAAAATTTTTTAGAAGTATACTTTTAAAATATTTTTACATATACATTTACGTACTGAATCTTTCATAATTACTGAAGAAACATGACTGGTCCTAAAATTCAAGAGGACATAAAAAGAGAACTAAATGACAGGTGAGACTACATTTTAAGTGATTTATTATTATTTCCCAATTAAAATCAAAGCAACAGGATGGGTCAAGTAATTCAATATGCATTTTAATTAGCAAGAAAAACATTAATTAAACTTGGCTATTAAATGACTTTTATGTTGTTTTTAGCTGGTGATAACTTTGTGAGAGGCAAATAAAACAAAACAAAACTTTGGTTTAATATTTCACTGAGCCTATCAGCTGAATTGCCTAGTTTAGATATTATTTAGCAAGAGTCTGAAGATAAAAACATCATTTCATGTGTTAAGCTTCTATCAACTCAGGAAAAAGATTCCATCTGCACTCTTAATGAAGGATATATGCCAAGAGATATTTCCCAATACAAGGAAAAATAACAGCTGAAGGTAATGTTGCAGGATTAAGCCTGATATTTTAGGCTGCAGAAATGGTCAGAAATTGAATTTGTTTTAGAACTGATTACCGTATAATTGATTTCTCATTCAAACAGAAAAAAAATCTGTTAATCTATTTCACACTTTTAAAATTCTTACATTGTAAATTATTATCTATCTTTTATTTGTTGGCAGTATAGATTCACATATTTTATTTATTCATTTAAGAAAACATTAGTGCCATTATTTCTGATCCTATACACAACTGAAGATCTCTTTCAAGTTTATACATAAATGGAAAATAAGTTGAGTATGACTTCTGATTTTTAACATTTTCCTCTAAAATTTAATCACATTGCTCCATTGTCATCTGATGATCAGAGACCTGAAACCAACCTGTTATTTGTTATTTTTTCTATCTCGATGCCTCTCGGATTTTTTATTTATCTTTATAAATCAAAAATTTGCTAGGCTACATGGTAGTCTCTTTTCATTGATTTTTTTTTTTTTTTTTTTGGTCTTAGGACATAGTAATGGTTTGGATTTCAGTTCCCTGCTATATAAATAATGTTTTAATGATTCATTTATAATGTAGATTATTGCTTCTGCTTCAGTTCATCTCATTTCCTTCTTGGAGACATTTCTTGGAGACATCTATAATTCTGTATGTGCGACGTGGTGATATGCTGATGGAAGAGTGTTTGGTCTTCCCTTTGCCAGAAATACCACCAGCCTTCTGCTGGCCTGTCAACTCTCTTCAGATCTTCACTCAAATGTCACCCACTTAAATATGAGGTCTTCCTGGGCCTACCTGTCTAAAATTCCAACTTCCTCATGCATCGCCACATTTTTTTGAATTATATTATTATTATACTTTAAGTTTTAGGGTACATGTGCACAATGTGCAGGTTAGTTACATATGTATACATGTGCCATGCTGGTGTGCTGCACCCATTAACTCGTCATTTAGCATTAGGTATATCTCCTAATGCTATCCCTCCCTCTTCCCCCCACCCCACAACAGTCCCCAGAGTGTGATGGTCGCCTCCCTGTGTCCATGTGTTCTCACTGTTCAATTCCCACCTGTGAGTGAGAATATGTGGTGTTTGGTTTTTTTGTTCTTGCGATAGTTTACTGAGAATGATGATTTCCAATTTCATCCATGTCCCTACAAAGGACATGAACTCATCATTTTTATGGCTGCATAGTATTCCATGGTGTATATGTGCCACATTTTCCCAATCCAGTCTATCATTGTTGGACATTTGGGTTGGTTTTTTTAAAAGCTTTTATTTTAAATTCTGGGGTATGTGTGCAGGTTTGTTACATAAGTAAACTTGTGTCATGGGGGCCTGTTGTGCAGATTATTTCATTATTTTTCCTGATTTTCTCTCCCTCCTCCTACCCTCCACCCTCCAATAGACCCCAGCGTGTGTTGTTCCCCTCTGTGTTCATGTGTTATCATCATTTAGCTTCCACTTATAAGTGGGGACATGCAGTATTTGGTTTTCTTTTCCTGTGTTAGTTTGCGAAAGATAATGGCCTCCAGCTCCATCCATGTCCCTGCAAAGGACATGATCTTGTTTCTCTTTATGGCTGCATAGTATTACACGGTGTATATGTACCACATTTCCTTTATCTAGTCTATCATTGATGGGCATTTAGGTTCACTCCATGTCTTTGCTATTGCAAATAGTGCCGCAATAAGCATATGCACGCATGTATCTGTATAGCCGAACAATGTATATTCCTTTGGACATATACCCAGTAATGGGATTTCTGGGTCAAATGGTATTTCTGTCTTTAGGTCTTTGAGGAATCGCCTCACTGTCTTCCACAAAGGTTGAACTAATTTACTCTTCCACCAACAGTGTATAAGTGTTTCTTTTCCTCCGCAACCTCACCAGCATCTGTTATTATTATTATTTTTTTCACTTTTGAGTAATAGCCATTCTGACTGGTGTGAGATGGTATCTCACTGTGGTTCTTATTTGCATTTCTATAATGATCAGTGATGTTGAGCTCTGTTTTCATATGATTGTTGGTCACATGTATGTCTTCTTTTGAGAAGTGTCTGTTTCTGTCCTTTGCCCACTTTTTAATGCATTTTTTTTCTTGTAAATTTGTTTAAGTTTCTTATAGATGCTGGCTATTAGACATTTGCCAGATGCATAGTTTGCAAAAATGTTCTCCCCTTTTGTAAGTTGTCTTACTCTGTAGATAGTTTCTTTTCCTGCGCAGGACCTCTTTAGTTTAATTAGATCCCATTTGTCAATTTTTGCTTTTGTTGCAATGCTTTGACATCGTTGTCATGAAATCTTTGTTTGTTCCTATGTCCAAGATAGTATTGATTAGGTTGCCTTCTGGGGTTTTTATAGTTTTGTGTTTTACATTTAAATCTTTAAGCGATTTTTAATTTTTGTACATGGTATAAGGAAGGGGCCTAGTTTTAATCTTCTGTATATGGCTACCCCATTAGCTCAGCACCATTTATTGACTAGGGAATCCTTTCCCCATTGTTTTTATCAGGTTTATTGAAATCAATGGTTGTAAGTGTGTGGTCTTATTTCTGTGTTCTCTATTCAGTTCCATTGGCCTCTGTGTCTTTTGTGTACCAGTACCATGCTGTTTTGGTTACCATTGCCAAAGTTTGAAGTAGTATAGTTTGAAGTAATATAGTTTGAAGTTGGGTAGCGTGATGCCTCCAGCTTTGTTCTTTTTGCTTAAGATTGCCTTAGTATTTGGGCTTTTTTGTTGTTTTTGCTCCATATTGACTCTAAATAGTTTTCTCTAGTTATGTGAAGAATGTCAATCATAGTTTAATGAGAATAGCATTGAATCTATAAATTGCTTTGGGTAGTATGGCCATTTTAACAATAGTGATTCTTTCTATCTATGAGCATGGAATGTTTTTCCATTTTTTGTGTGATCATTGATTTCTTTGAGCAGTGATTTGTAGCTCTTTTTGTAGATATCTTTCACTTCCCTTGTTAGCTGTATTCATAGGTATTTTATTCTTTTTGTGGCAATTGTGAATGGGAGTTTGTTTGTGATTTGGCTCTTGGCTTGACTGTTGTTGGTGAATAAGATTGCTAGCGATTTTTGCACATTGATTTTGTATCCTGAGACTGCTGAAGTTGTTTATCAGCGTAAGAAGCTTTTGGGGCTGAGACAGTGGAGCTTTCTAGATATAGGATCATGTCATCTGCAAACAGGAATAGTTTGACTTTCTCTCTTCTTATTTGAATGCGCTTTATTACTTTCTCTTGCCTGATTGCCTGGCCAGAACTTCCAATACTATGTTGAATAGGAATGGCGAGAGAGCACATCCTTGTCTTGTGCCAGTTTTCAAGGGGGACGCTTCCAGTTTGTTCCAATTCAGTATGAAGTTGCCTATTGGTTTGTCCTACATGGCTGTTATTATTTTGAAGTATGTTCCTTCAATACATAGTTTATTGAGAGTTTTTAACACAAAGGGATGTTGAAATATATCAAAAGCCTTTTCTGCATCTATTGAGATAATCATGTGGTTTTGTCTTTATTTCTATCTATTTAATGAATCACATTTATTGATTTATGGATGTTGAGCTAACCTTGCATCCTGGGGATGAAGCCTATTTGAGTGTAGTGAATAAGTATTTGATGTGCTGCTGGATTTGATTTGACAATTTTTTTTGAGGATTTTTGTTTCAATGTTCATCAAGAATATTGGCCTGGAGTTTTTTGTTGTTGTCGTATCTCTACCAAGTTTTGGTATCAGAGTGATGCTGGTCTGGTAGAATGAGTGTGGAAGGAGTCTCTCCTTTTCAATTTTGTCAAATAGTTTCAGTAACAATGGTATCAGCTCTTCTTTGTACATCTGGTAGAATTCAGCTGTGTATCTGTCTGGTCCTGGGCTTTTTTGGTTGGTAAGCTATTTATTACTGCCTTAATTTCAGAACTCATTGCTGGTCTGTTCGGGGATTACATTTCTTCCTGTCTCATTCCTGGGAGCGTGTATGTGTCCAGGAACTTATCCATTTCTTCTAGATTTTCTAGTTTATGGGCATAGAGGTGTTTATAATATTCTCTGATGGCTGTTTGTATTTCTGTGGGGTCACTGGTAATATTCTCCATATCATTTCTAATTGTGTTAATTTGAATCTTCTCTCTTTTCTTCTTTTTTAGTCTAGCTAGTGGTAGTTGTATTATTCTGTTTTCATGCTACTAATAAAGACATATTTGAGTCGGGGTAATTTATACAGGAAAAAGGTTTAATGGACTTACAGTTTCACATGGCTGGGGAAGCCTCACACTCATGTTGGAAGGCCAGGAGGAGTAAGTCACATCTTACGTGATGGCAGCGGGCAAAAAGAGAGAGCTTGTGCAGGGAAACTCCACCTCATAGAACCGTCAGATCTCCTGAGACTTATTCAGTATTACGAGAACAGTACAGAAAAAAACCTGCCTCCATGATTCAATTTCTTCCCACCAGGTCCCTCTCACAACATGTGGGAATTCATGATGAGATCTGGGTGGAGACACAGCCAAACCATATCATCTATTTCATTAGTTTTTGCAAAAAAATGGCTCCTGAGTTTGTTGACCGTTTGAATGGTTATTTTTGTGTATGTGTGTGCCCCTGTCTCCTTCAGTTCAGTTCTGATTTTGGTTATTTCTTGTCTTCTGCTAGCTTTGGGATTTGTTTGCAAGTGGTCCTCTAGTTCTTTTAGTTGTGGCATTAGGTTGTTAACTTGAGATCTTTCTAACTTTTTGATGTGGATATTTAGTACTACAGATTTCCCTCATAATACCACCTTAGCTGTGTCCTAGAGATCCTGGTACATTGTGTCTTGGCTCTTATTAGTTTCAAAGAACTTCTTGATTTCTGCTTTAATTTCATTATTTATCCAAAAGTCGTTCAGGAGCAGCTTATTCAATTTCCATGTAATTGTATTTTCTATTCCTTTTCCTTGTTCCATTTTTATCACTACTTAGCATATTAAATGCTTTGCTTATCTGCCTTTTCCCAGTAAAATGTTATTTTATGAGGGCAAGAATTTTTGTCTTGTCATTTCTTTTTTAAAAATTTTTGTCTTATTTTTCTGTCTGTTGTATCTATTTTAAAATCTATTATTTAAAAATCTCTATTGATTGGCAATATATGTAGTCAATGAGTGTATGCTAATAAATGAAATTGTGAGGAAGGGTTATGCATGTATGTATTGTGAGTGGGGATTAGTGAGAAGGTAACTTACTTAATTTGATGCTCATTTTTTACTAGGCATTTCGTGTTTGCAGTCTTGTTAAATTTTCACAACGATCCACTGAGATTTATATGGTCTTTGGCATTTGTTAGATATTTATCAAGGAGATGTTCCAGAGTTCTCATATCTAGTAGAGAACTTGAACTGTTAAATCTTTTTTATATTACAGGACTGATTCATTGCAAGTGAAAGCTTACTAGAACACTTGAGAAATGTTTTGGTGAATAAATAGGAGTCTCTTAATTTGATGGAATGACACTGGCATTTCAGGGAGAGAAGAGGGCATGGAAAGGCAGAAGTCTAAAATACCAAGGTTTCAAATCCCAGGGAAAATGTGGAAAAATAATACAGATATGATACCACAGAATATTGATCTAATATTGTAAGTAATCTCAGACTTTTATTTTTATTTCTTTAACATACTTTCCTATAATTGGTCATAACTTGGATTTATTTTAGGAAATATCATTGGATAGGGGGATAATTAACAATTATGGCATTGTTCCTTGGAGAAAATAGCATTACCTAATAATATTGACTTTGGGTATAGTTTCTATGTATTAAATGAAGCTAAAAGTAGAGACTGTCCATATGTAATGTAGAATTTTATTAACCATTAGAACATTTCTTATTTAAAATACCCATGATAAGGATTTTTTAAAATTAGAACTGAGACCCATAACTCTGTTTAAAATAAAACGCTTTCGTTGATTACATGCAAGGAATGGACTTAAAGAGATGAGTCACTGTTGCCTGGCCACAAGAAATGCACGTTCTTATGTGATCTCTTCCCTGCTTAGTTACCCAGTTAATCATTAAATCCACTTTTTCTTTCTTTGGTTATTTGTGTATTTGTGCCTGCTGTCTCTCTAAAGGGATTGATTTTTCACTCCTTGACATGTTTTTACCTCCTCCTCCTCCTTCTTCTCTCTTCTTCTCCTCCTCCTCCTTCTCTTTCTTCTCTCTTCTTCTCTTCCTCCTCCTTCTCCTTCTTCTCCTTCCTTCTTTTCTCCTTCCTTCCTCCTCCTCCTCTCCCTCCTCCTCCTTCTTCTTCTCCTCCTCCTTCTTCCTTTTTATTTTGCCCAAAATGTATGTTCTACTTTATATCCCCCACCCCCAATTCCTAGTAGTAGTTTTCTAAACTGATCACATTCCTGTCACTTCCTAAAAGGAAAATCAAACAATTTTTATAATATTTTAAACATTTCTCAATATATAATTTGAAAAATTTTAAAGCTATGCCAAAAATGATTAAATAGTCAGAACCTCTTTCAACCAGAAGGGTATAAAATACATGTTGTTACTTTCTTTTAGTAACATTAATGTTATGTTTCATAATATCTATTGGTCTTGCCACTGTTTTTACATTGTGCATTGGACTTTTAAAAATATTATCTATCATACTGTTCATCTGTTTTATTTAGTGTTACTAAGGTCTAGAGAGATTAAGCTGTTTACCACTCTTTTCTAAGCAGTTAGTAGAGGATGTGGAACTTCTGTCTCCTATCAAGGGCTTTTTATTCCAAATCATGTTATCTCATCCTAGGTATAGGATATTTGGCAGGTGTATCATTTTTAGAGTGGTAGATTTATCTGGATTTCCAATTATTTTAGCATATCTTCTAAGAAAACTAAAAACATTTTTCTAACAATTATGCTGCGGCAAATATCTATGATTCTCATTTGGCTGGATGCCATAGGACTGGACTTATATTGACAAATATTTAATCATCTGTCAGCCTTCTGTTGGTGACTTTGTGCTAATCAATATCCAATCACGCACTTACCCCCTCTGTATTCAGTTCATCTTCTAGCATGGGCCTGATTCTATTTAGATTGTCTTTGAATGTATTCTAGTCTCCAATCCTGTTATTACTATTATATATTTCTTATTATTGTAGTTTTTGGAATTCCCCTTATCTTCCTTTCAGATTTCCTACTATAATGCTGATTCAAGATGCCTAAAAAAATTCTGATTACACCCACAAAGAAAAGTCTAGTTGCACAGAGATGTAAATCATCAATTAATATTTAAGTTTACAGGATTGACAAAAACTGTAGAGATCTTCCAATCCAGGGGAAAACAATCTAGGCATCACTGAGCCTCTGTGAGGACCTACTGCAAGGTCAAAACTACTTTCTTAGTAATATTAAGATGATGTTATTTCCTTATTAACTTTCATTCTCATAAGAGTATACTCCCATTAGAAATTTTCCAGGGGTTACCTGATTGATCCAGCTGCTTTTATTAATGCAATAAAGATGTTTGCAAAAATGTGTTTATGAATTTGTATTAAAATAACAAAAGTAAACCCATTTCATGTTAACATTAAAAATTGTTTATAAGAATGAAACAAAATTATTCTTTTCCATAACAAAAAAAATTATTGGAAGCCATGACATCATTTTGCAATTTTGCTAATTTTTTATTGGTGTAAGCTAAACAACCCATGATAAGCTAACTAACCACGCTAAGCCTACTATTTCTACATTGGGTATCAAAATAGTACTAACTAAATGTGAAATAAATGTTATTTATTATTATTAAGATTCAGGATATTTATATTTTGTTTTCTTTTAGAAAATTTGAATGCATTTTATACACAACAACGCTTTGTAAGAATATTTTAGCTGATTCTCATTAGTATGCAATAGTCTGTATATACCCCAAATGGAATAAAAATACATAATTTCCAGAATCAATATTCCAGATACCATGTTAAGTTTTCTACTTTTTCCGTGCCTAGGGATGGCAATGCTTTATCTCGTGGCTTTATTGTTCTGGTAGTAAAACCAAACAATTATAGTAGTTTAAACATTTATCAATATTTTGAAAAGATTTTAAAGCTATGCCAAAAGTAATAATAAAATAATCAGGACCTTTTCCAAAAATGAGGGTATCCTATATACTTTGTTACATTTTCTTTTTGTAACATTAATCAGATGTTTCATAATGTCTTAATTTCATGACTTTCTATTTTCCAGGTTTGTATGCAAAGTTACAGAAAATTATTTGTCTATCACCACACTAAAACAGATAATATTTGTAGTACACAGGATCTGCTCAGTTACAGAACAACTCATAGATAAGCAAAGTAATGAAATATTGGTTAGTTGAATAAAATATTTACGATGATTCTCCATACTTTCTTTAAGGATTTCTCTTTTTCACGTTTTTTCAAGACTTCATAGTGTGATTACCTTGAATAATTGTATCCGAGTCTCTTGTCCCTTCTTTCTCTTTATTTTTTTATTTTTTATTTATTTTTTTATTTTTTATTTTTTTGAGACGGAGTCTCACCCTGTTGCCCAGGCTGGAGTGCATTGGTGGGCTCTTGGCTCACTGCATGCTCCGCCTCCCGGGTTCAAGTGATTCTCCTGCCTCAGCCTCCCGAGTAGCTGGGATTATAGGTGCCCACCACCATGCCTGGCTAATTTTTTCTATCTTTAGTAGAGACATGTTCACCATGTTGGCCAGGCTGGTCTCGAACTCCTGACCTTAGGTTATCTGCCTGCCTCAGCCTCCCAAAGTGCTGGGATTACATGTGTAAGCCACCAGGCCTGGCCCTGAATCTCTTCTTAAAGAGAGGGGTGTATCCTGTGATATCAACCTACAGCAACTAGCTTCAGTTTCCAATGCTATTAGAAGATGGACTCTATGAAAAATCAGAAATCCTGAATATATAATTCAGGAAAATTTATATTAACAAAGATAAGATGGAACACGTAAATATATACTATACTTTCAATTGGGGAGAAGATTCTTTGCCTTCGGTTTATCTTCTATAATATAGCTATTCTCTACATATGAAAAAAGATTCAAGATTTAACTCAAAATAAATAAATACATTTTAAGCAATGACAATAACAATTTTGTGGCTTTAGTAACTTTTATATGCAAAGTTAATATAAATCCACCAATTTCTCTAGACCTCCTATCAAATAAGGTTGTATCATATTCTTCATGATAGTAGAAAGATAGATAGGGATCGTGTATCCTTATACTGTCTCTATTTCATTTGGGACAGTGACTGCTTTCACTTGAGGGCACTTAAGAATAGTTCAAATCTAGATAGACAAATGGCAGGTTGGTTGACAATGGAGTTAAATTTCTGACCCTTTCATTAATGTCCTAACAAATGTAAGGCATGGCAGCCTAAAGTATATATTATTCACAGTAATTTCAGGAAAACAAATGCGTATAAATCAAATCTGTGAATAACTCATTCCATGATGTGAGTGTACAAAGAAAAAAGTAACTACTTTATTTTTGCAATATCTAATTTGTGAATTTTTCTTCTGAATCCCATTCTCTGAATAGGGTGCCTTGCAGGGGCACGGGTTGAGAGTGACTATTCTAATGATTCTATTAGAAACAATTACAATATGTAAACCTTACTTTAGTATTTGTTTATTTTTGGACTAAAAGAATAGTTTCTCAAATAAATTTTCTTCTCTTACACTACCATCCTCTTATATAAGCAAGAATATTGAGGTGTTTATGTCTTTCTAAATTTGAGGATAAAGGTACTTCTTGCTGGTTCTCCAGTGCGTAAAGACAGACACGTGCTGCTCTCCAGGGAAATATTTTTTTTTTTTCTTCTGCTTACAACACACCCTGCAGGTAAATTCACGTGATCTTTTTTTGGTATGCGTATACAGGGACCCCTAGCCTGCTCAATGCTGACTCAACTTCTCTTCAGCTTTCTTGAGCTATCAGCTACCGTGATCCATCCTGCGGTCTGAAAGAAGTCCCCTCACTACATCATGATATACATCATGGTGGTTCCTCTGGCTTTCAGTTTACTTCCAATCCATATTTGAAATTAAATCATCCTGGAAAGATAAATCCCAAAGCCTCCTTTTCCGTGATCACATTTTGCTCTTGACTATTTATAATATATACTGCAAAGTTCCCTCCTGCCAGTGGTTGAAATAGGTAGTTGCGGGGGAGCCTTGCTGTTGATGCTCTTTTACAACAAAATATTTCTTCTTCTTTTTATAATTTTCCAGGATTCAAATGGGTGAAATTTTCCTTTACTTCAAAATCGTTGTCTCTTTCTTCCTGAGTCAAGTTAGGTCTTAATGGTGAACACAGAAAAAGAGGTTTTTAAAGAATGACTCTGCAGGCCTGTCCTTGGTGTGTTGCATCAGAACTAAAAAACAAATTCAGGTTAATTCTTTCTTAAGACAGTAGCCAGGCTTGCAATTTCCATATGTATGTCTGCATTCATGTTACAAAACAAAACAGAACAAAACAAAACAAAACAGTATAAAAGAAAGACAAAATAGAAATATATCAAGATACTTAGCCCCTGGATGATGAGATAATAGATCATGGTAAGTATAGATTGTGTGTATATATTATGTACTTACGCATTACACACACACACACACACACACACATGCATGCACACAGACACATGTATACGTCTTTTTTATTTGTCATACTTTGCATTAATTTTGTGGTCAGAAAAAAACACTTTAAAACATCTCTTTTTTTTAGAAATACCACTAAGGTGATTTTTTTCCAGAATCCCTCTAATGCCGATAACATAGAAAAGAAAATGGAACAAAGAAAAAATAAGATATGATGAGGATTATTTGGTCATAGTTGAGAAGAACATTTTTATGACAAAACAATAACTTACGGATGTAAGTTATGAACATTACTGTGTATGACATTTTTTTTAAATGTGTTATTTTTTTCTTTCCACAACATGGTAATGCCTGATTGAAGCACTATAGCAGTTAGCTGACCTTATATAACAGTGGGATTGTTTATATGAACAAGACATAAGAAACTTATTTAAGTGGAGCAAAAAAGGATAAACTTTAATCAGAACACAAGAGATTTTTTTTCAGCATCTTTCTAAAATCCTTTTATAATCTCTAAATAAAGGGAATGGACCAATGATCTCTCAGGCCCTTTCCTAAAATGTTATGTGATAGCATAAAACCCGACTTCCTAATAAAGGATAATGATGCATTGAATCAGGCCAAAGCGATTTACTGATACAAAAATATGAGAAACCCCTATTAATCAGCAGAGTGAGGGAGTCTATGACTGGCTTATGGCTTATTTTCTTTTTTTTCAGAATAACAAAAACAAAGTAGAATTGAATCTGAGTTAAAATAATGATATTAAAATAATATTGTCAACATGAAACCAAAGCTTTCAGTATTTCAATTTTAACGTAAGATTAAATTGCACATTTGGATAACATGTGTTTGCTTATATTTATGAAATTAGGTTTTAAATATAATCAATGCTAGGAGCAAATTTTTTCATTATTTTATTTTTCCATATCTCATAGCATTCATTAGGGTGAACTAGGTGGAGCTTGATAGCTCTAGTTTATTGCAATGACACTTTATTTATCAGGAAGCACATTTTCTGGCTGACTCAAATGTCTACAACCCTGCCATAAACCCCAAATATGTGGGAAATTGCCCTTAAACCATTTTATATCCTAGTTGCATACACACACACATTGTGTTGGTGAGTAAACTTATATAGACTATATGTAATATAAATGTTAATATGTTATATAGTATTAGATATAACATTTATTTATATTTATATGTATAAAACTTAATGCTCATTTGTTTGGAAGAAATGATCTAAAAATCCATAATTCACTCAAAGTTGTTAGTCCTAAGTAAAGGATAGATGTGGGAAAAAAAAGGAAAAGTGGGTTGGGTAAGATATTTTACAAGCAAAAAATAAAACAAGATGACAGGCTGATAATAAGAAAGGGGTGGATGACTATAAAAAAAACACAAAAGCAAAAAGCTTATTGACTTGAGGGCACTGAAATATACAAGAAAATCATTCTTATATACCTACCTTAATGCCAAATGAGGAATTGTTGCATTAAACCTTAGTGTAATAATTGAGGACCATAATGATGCTGATTAAGAAACCATTGAAGTTTATAATATTTTTAAAAGTTCTCTCAGATATTATTAAATAATCTCACCTTTAGCTCGTAGATGGATATTTGTCAGTTGTCTGAAAGATACACTTCTGTTGAACGAGCTCATGATTTTGTAACAAATTATAAATAATGCTGTATTATAGCGCTTTTGAAGTGCATTCCCATCAATACAGTGGCAGAATTATCTATTATGTTCCATAGAGTCAGCTGAAATTGGTTTAAAGGTTTTTTTATATTTAAAATTATTTGTTATTGTGTATTTTTAGTAAGAGAGAAGATTTTAAAATTCTGAGAATATCTCTTTGGATGGTGGTTGTTTTGTAATCTAAAATATCATTTAAAAAAATCCTGCAATTTGTAACCCCTTGTTGGATCATAGCTACTGTAAGTTTGTAATTCAAAAGTGATAGCTATAAGAGAATCAGGAAAAGTATATTACAAAAACTTTGCTGTAATTATTATACACTTTTGCATATATTCTAAAAAAAGAAAAAAATTAAATATTTAAATAAGTAAAGGATTCTGTTTAATTATTTTTCCCTTTTATATGGAGAACTGTTAGGAACAGACTTAGGTGCTGAGAAGGGGCAGGAACACTTTTATAAGAAGTTGTATGAAGCTGATTGGTAGATCCAGACAGCTTTTTGTTGAGTGACGCAAAAATTTAGATCAAGTATGGACAGCTGTAAATAGTAGCTAGAGGACATTCGGCAGCCAAGGAATGGTGCTAAACATTTGCTAAGGAACCAATAGTATTGAGTAATTAGCAATAACAGAGAAGGTAAATGAGAAAACTATCAGAAATTTAGGAGCAATTCATGGGATATTTGGAAAATGTGCTGAATATGTATAAAGGAACTGGAATGAAATAAAAAGTTTCTTCTGAGACCTATACTTCTGAGTGCCTAGCAGAACATATTTGAATAAAAATATCGTGCAATTTAAGTTTTAAAAACTTTACTTTGCTCACAATGACTTTTTGCAATACCTGAAAATATGATTCCAATATGGAATATAATAATGTAATCTTTCTTGGTATTATTAACAAAATATACTAATGATGCCTTCAAATATTAGTTCCAGGGTATTAATTCAGTAAGGCAGTTTGCCAGGGCATAATTAAAAAGTCAAATTCTAATTGTTGCAATAGGGACCCATTTAATAGTGCCATAATTAGAATCACCATTTTCTTATAATCTGGCAAATTCTGTCATTCATTAAAAAAAGAGTATTTTAATTTAATTATACAAATGACTTTTTTTATAGTTACATTCCTTCATATAGAGTAATGATTCTCTTCATTTTAAAAAACATATGTAAGTTTCTGTTTTTTCAACTTAAAGTCCCAAACCTAGACTTTATGCAGACTATTGTACATTCACAATAGCAGAAATTTGGCAATTGTTGGGCTAGTTCAATGTTTCCTTCCAATTTATCCATTACCTAACAATAATGCTATTGCATCATCCTTTTGTTTCATCTATTTCTAATTATTTGAATAACTAGACTGTAAACTCCATGACTATGTTTTAAAATTAGCTAGGACTATGTTTTAAAATTAATCATGTAGCAGAGAACTTGGCATGTAGTAGATATTCATTATATACTTATCTAGTGATTAAAAGAATGAATGAATGAGTGGGTTTTCCCTTCTTTTCCCAATTCATTTGGCTGAAACTTGAGTACTTTGCCTGATTCTATTCACTGCCATTCCTGACTGGTTCCTGAAAGCTAATGCTGACTGAAACAACATATCCCAGAATAATGACTTCTCATTTCACCATAATGATCTATTTTCCTGAGTAATAATTCTAGAACCCTTCACTTGTACAGTTAAAATAGTTGGTTTGACTCTTCAAATACTAAGACCTATAGTTAAATTTCTTCCCCATAGCTGAGTTAGAGTATGTGGTTTAACAAATTTAAGCTGTTTTACAAATATTGATTGGTTGATTAGATTTTTCAGAGTTTGGTACTGTTTGTCCTCAGTGCCTTGTGGGTAGTGATCATGTTTGGATTAAGTAATCTTATGCAACATTTTAAACAACTTCTTGCATGAGTTTGATAAATTGATCCACATGTATTTATATTGATTCATTTAAAATTAATTGTAATCATTTCTCTCCTTCAAATAATGAACTTTTAAGGTTTGTAGTCATCTTTGTATCAGATAAATATAGTCCTCAGTATATATTACACATAACTATTATTTTAAAAATTTTAGTTGTTCATTCATGCGTTTATATATACATTTATTCATTTATAAATATTTACAAAATAGCCAGTATATACAAGATTCCACATAAGGTAGAATGGTAAAAACAGTAATAGCTACAACAGTATGAACTCTGACTAGATGATTTTATAGCTTAGTAGAGGATGTAAATAATATAATCTAGTATAATACCGAATATAAAAGTCATAAAAAATGTGAATGCCACAAATTTCAGAATTCAAGGATCTGGTCTTATTCATTTGTCTCCTTATTTCCTAGCATAAAGTCTAATTATTTTATTAAAGAATTAGTTTGTATTGTTTTTATTTATTTGTGTTGTTTTTCAAACAGTTATATTTTTAAAAACCATATGTTACATAACTTACCAAATAAGACACAATTATTCAACCTTTTAAAGATGGAAAAAAAGGCTTACCCTTTCTATTGCTGATGAAGCCTTTCTGGACTCACCTATTAACCATTACACCAATTAAAGCTCATATTATATTCTTACACTGCACATTTCTTCTATGCATAAATGAAAATAAATGTGCTCTAGGGTTTACAATCTAGGCATGTATGCTGAGGTTGATCATCAACAGCTCAGTATTGTTGTAGTCTTGTCATTAATACATGGATAGTTTCTGCTTTGGTGGTCATGGTCTTTTATTCCTGCTTTGGCCTTTTTTAAAAAGTCACATAAGATTTATTTTCCTAAAGTTTTAAATGTCTATTTATACATCTTTATTTTTCTTCTCACCTGGTAGAGATTTTGAAAACATCACCACTCTTTCACCTTTTGGCTTCTGAATCGGAAACTTTTCTTTTCTCTTTGCAACAAACTCATGACTTTTATATTGAAATCCTCACAATTTTCCCCTAAAAGATACTTTAACCCCCCATGTTGATATTAGAGTAAATGAGGCTATTTACATGAAACTAGCAATACAGAGGTCATAACAAATGCATGAAACCCTTCTAGCATTTTTTAAAATGGGAAACTGGTTTCAAATATCTAGGTCCTTGTAATCTCTGGTGCCAGTTTCAAGCAAACAAGCAATGTTGGTATAAAGGGACTTACTATAAGGAAAGTACCAAAAAATTTCCTGTAAATACGTCTAAACCTCTGTCATCTGAAACATAGAAAACCATAAAAGCATTCTATGATCTAAATCAACAAGTATTACAAATAAAATCCTCATATATTCAAAGTATAATAGTAATAATTATAAGAAATAAGGTTTATTTAGTGTTGTCCTAAATATTACCACAATTCTTTTTTTCCTCTGGAAAGGATATTTATTAAAACACATATTTTATGAAAATATAGTCATTTCTTTTTTCCTTTTGTTTTTAACTGACATTGATTCTATTTTCCATTAATTAATTTTTAAAAAAACTTTTACTTTAGATTCAGGGGGGTACATGTGCATGTTTTTTACCTGGGTATACTATGTGATGCCAAGTTTTGGGTACAAATGGTCCTGTCACCCAGGTAGTGAGCATAGTATCCAACAGTTAGTTTTTCAGCCCCTGCATTCCTCCAACAAATTTACTAAGATTAACAGAGAAACAAGGTTTTTAAAAGGGTTAATGGATGAATTAGAATAACTTCTCATGTTTTTAAGATGTTAGAGTCCTATTTGTAAAACAAGAAAGCTGCTACTTCCCCACTCTAGTAGTCACCAGTGTCTATTGTTGGCATGCTTATGTTCATGAATATCCAGTGTATAGCTCCCACTTGTAAGCAAGAACATGGGGTATTTTTCTTTCTGTTTTCACATTAATTCGCTTAGTAATGGCCTCCAGTGGTATCCATGTTGCTGCAAAGGACATGATTTCATTCATTTTTATGGCTGTGTAGTATCCCATGGTATATATGTGCCATATTTTCTTTATCCAGTCCACAATTGATGGAAACCAAGTTGATTGCATGTCTTTGCTATTGTGAATAGTGCTGCAATGAATATAGATGTGCATGTGTTTTTATAATAGAACAATTTATATTCCTTTGGGTATAAACCCAGTAATAAGAATGCTGGATCAAATGGTATTTCTGTCTTTAAGTCTTTGAGAGATCGCCACAGTCTTCCACAATGACCGAACTGATTTACATTCCCACCAACAGTGTAAAAGCAGTCCTTTTTCTCTACAATCTCACAGGCATCTGTTGTTTTTTTGACTTTTTAATAATAGTCAAAAAATAGTCTGATTGGTGTGAGATAATATATCATTGTGGTCTTGATTTGCATTTCTCTAATGATCAGTGGTGATGACCATTTTTTTCATTTGTTGGCTGTTGATATGTTGCCTTTTGAGAAGTGTCTGTTCATGTCTTTTACTTATTTTTAAATGGGACCATTTGTTTTAAGCTTGTTCAATTGTTTAAGTTACTTATAGATTCTGAATATTATACATTTGTTGGATACATAGTTTACAAATATTTTCTCCCCTTCTGTGTGTTGTCTGTTTGTTGATAGTTTCTGTTTCTGTGCAGAAGATCTTTAGTTTAATTAGGTCCCACTGGCCAATTTTTATTTTTCTTGCAATTCCTTTTGACAACTTAACCATAAATTATCTGCCAAGCTCAATGTCCAGAATGATGTTTTCTGGATTTTCTTCTAGGATTCTTATGGTTTGAGATCTTACATTTAACTCTTTAACCCACCTTGGGTTAATTTTCATATAGGGTGAAAGGTAGGAGTCCAGTTTCATTCTTCTGCACATGGCTAGCCAGTTATCTCAGCCCCATTAATTAAATATGGATTCTTTTTCCCATTGCTTATTTTTGTCAACTTTGTTGTATATTAGAAGGCTATAGATTTGTGGCATTATTTCTGGGTTCTCTTGTTCTCGATTCTGTTCTATTGGTCTATACATCTGTTTTTGTACCAGTACCATGCTCTTTTGTTTATTGTAGGCTTATAGTATAGTTTGAAGTCACCTAACATGATGCCCCTGGCTTTGTTCTTTTTACTTAGGATTGCTTTGGCTGTGTGGACCCTCTTTGGGTTCCATAGGAATTTTAGAATAGTTTTTTCAATTCTGTGAAAAATGACATTGGTAGTTTGGTAGGAATAGGGTTGAATCTGGAGATTGCTTTAGGCAATGTGGCCATTTTAATGACATTTATTCTTCAGATCCATGAGCATGGAATGTTTTCAATTTTTGTGTGTGTTATTCATGGTTTATTTTAGCAGTGTTTTGTAGATCTCCTTGTAGATATTTTTAACCTCCTTGGTTAGATGTAGTCCCAGTATTTTTGTGGCTATTGTAAATGGGATTGCATTCTTAATTTAGCCCTCAGCTTGAATGTTATTGGCATATAGAAATACTACTGATTATTGTACGTTGATTATCAGTTCCAGGAACTTTTTGGCAGAATTTTAGGGTTTTCTAGGTTTAGAATTATATCAGCCATGGAGAGAGACAGTTTGATTTCTTTTCCTATTTGGATGCCTTTTATTTATTTCTCCTGCCTGATTGCTCTGGCTAGTAATTTCATTACTATATTGGTTACAAGTGGTGAGAGAGGGCATCCTTGTCTTGTTCTAGTTCTCAAGAAGAATGCTTTCAATTTTTACTGTTCAGTATAAGGATGGTCATTTCTGTATTTAGTTTTTCACGTTTTGTTTTCATTCTATATGTGTTTTTTTTTTCATTTCTTTTCTCAGTAAGTCACTAAAATCTAGCAGGAACAGATTCACTAAAATTAACAGAGAAATGAAGTTAGATTTAAAAAGTTATCAGTGAATGAAACCGAATATTTTTAAAAAATATTTTTAGGATGTTAGAGTCATATTTGTAAAATAAGAAAGCTGCTACAAAAAAGCAATCAGAACATTAAAAAGTTACAAATTAAAAGTGTAGTTACTACAATAAAACATACACCTAATGTAAGAGATAGTTAAGGAAACAAAAACAGCAGATTAAAAAAATAGTCATCTAGAAAATTGAACAAAGAGTGTACCCCACATCATTTTTTTATTTTTGTGGCAACTACAATAAGTTAACTAAAAATTTTCCTAAAATTAGAATTCATGTGACATACTCTTCAAAGGCAATAGATATGTAAAATACTTAGAAAAATATTAAACCATTTAAGTATTTTTTAACTTCCAAAGTAAGCTTGAATTAAAGAGAAAACAAAGCTAAAGTTACAGAATATTTAAAATAAAAATATTTTAAGAATGCAGCTAATCAAAACATACAAAGTAAGGTCTGAGCAGGGTTCCAGAGAAAACTTTTTTCAATATTTTCATTATAGGAGAAGAGACTAAAATATGTGAATCAAGCATTCAACAACTACAACAACAGAAACAGAAATAGAAGAGTGAATGAAATTAAAGAAAATTGTTGGATTCGTATGAAGAAATCAACAACTTTCTTCTGTCTAATGGAAAAAAATTAAGGTTTTAAAAAAGAATATTCCCATAGCAATAAAAACTGTAGAATTGTTAAATTTTATCCAAATATTCAAGACTTTTATAAAGAAAATTATAGTTTGTTACTTTCAGTCAAATTAAAGACCAGAATCAATAGATATGAGTATCTGAATGAAAAGAGTCAATAATGTGAAGTGTTGTAGTGTAAAGTGGTGTAGTCAATACTGTGAAGTGGTATAGTGAACACTATGATGTATCATCCAGATTCTTCTTCAATGAAAGTGTCATTGCCACAGCTGCCACAAATGCTATGGAAAGACCACCTTAAGCTGTCACCCCCTTTAGAAGTTGCCATAGGTGAAAAAAAGCCTCTTTGCCCAAAACTATGTCCTTTTCCTAGTCCCTTACACTCAGTGACCAACTGATGAAGTAACTTAATCTTTTCAGCCCATCTCAGGACAAAACTGACTTGACATTCCAAGTCCAGAGTTTTCAATCTGTTGGCTGAGGCTGTCACTAGATCTGCAGTACCTCATCTTCCTCCTCTAACCACTACAGCTTTCATTTAGCTTCTTTTGCACAAAGATCTTCCTAATAAACATTGTGCACGCTGTCTCTGTGTCCAAGTCTCTTTCCCAGAGAACCTAGTCCCTGATGGTTATCACTTCCTGTGAGGAATTTAACTTCTTCATTTTCATCAGTGAGTCAAAGAAACTGAAGAAATCAAGTTCCAAAAGGAATTGGTATGGGAGTGGGTTTACATGCTACATTTAAAGTTTATTTGGAAGATTTATATGTTAAACTTTTGAAGAAAAAAAGTATTGGGGTGGAGAAGAGTAACACTTTAAAACCAAACATCAAAAATTCTTGAAAATTACAGTAGCTGAAACATACCAACACTGTAGATAGACAAATAGGTAAATGAAAGAATCCAAAATCTTATCTATTGTATTGCTGAATATAACATATGATGATTTATGACTTGAAAAGAAAAAGATGGAATATTTAATAAAGGTGTTGGGGAAAATATCTATACATATGGGGAAAAAAGCTTTTTGAAATTTTCTCAAATCATACCCCAAATGAATTGCTAGATGGATTCAAAGACATAACAATATTCAGCTTGGCAACATAGTGAGATCTTGTCTCTATGCAAAAATTTGATAAATAAAAAAGTTAGATAGTTGTAGTGGTACACATCTCTAGTTATATCTACTCAGATGTCAGGCAGGAAGACTGCCTAATTCCAGATGCTGGTGGTTAGAGTGTGCTATGATCATGCCACTACATGCACCAGCCTGGGTGATAGAGCAAGACAGAAAGAAGGAAGAAAGGAGGGAGAGAGGGAGAGAAGGAGGGAGAAGGGAAGGGAAGAGAGAAAGAAAGAAAGAGAAAGAAAGAAGGAAAGAAAAAGAAAGAAAGAAAGAGAGAGAAAGAAAAAGAAAGAAAGAAAGGAAAGAAAGAGGGGGGAGGGAGGGAGGAGAGAGGGAGGGAGGGGGGAGGAAGGGAAGAGAAGGGAAGGGAAGGAAGGGGAAGGGAAGGGAATGGAAGGGAAGGGAAGGGAAGGAAAGGGAAGGCAGGGGAGGGGAAGGAAGGGGAGGGGAGGGAAGGGAGAGGAGAAAGAAAGAGAGAGAGAGAAGGAAAGAGAAAGAAAGAAAGAAAGAAAGAAGGAAAAGGAAGGAAGGAAGGAGAGAGGGAGGGAGGGAGGGAGGGAGAGGGAAAGAAGGAAGGAAGGAAGGAAACTAAAAAAGATGTAGGAATTTAAAGCAACTATAAAATATAGAAGATTTTTAAAAATAATATTATGGAGAAATCTTTCCAAAAAATAAGATAGCAATGTTAGAACTCTAAAAGATAAAAATTTAAATTTAAGTTTAATCAAATTTAAGACTTATGATTGCCAAAGAAAACCATAACTTCCACAAGCATGAAGAGATAAAGCACAGAAATTAGAAAATGTTTTTAAATCTTATAATAGATAAGTGATTTGCTTCTTTAAAATACAAAGCCCTTCAACAAATCAGTCTACCAACATTATTCATTTTTTCTTGTCTGTCATAAGAAATTCATAGCATTTACAACTTTAATTGTGAATTTAAATCTCTATTAAATCCACAATAAATGTGTATAATTTCTGTCCATCTTTCCATCTGCATTCCAGTTGGTATTTATTTCTTAGTGGACCTGGGTACTCCATACAAAAATCTGAAATATAACCCGCATGTTTAGCCAGTGAATAATGGGCCATAAAGTTATTTTACCCAAGTCCAAATTTACTGATTTATCCAGGAGCTTCTTGAAAATATTACGCTAGGAACCAGGATTACTTTCCACAAGGCCTTCTAGATACTTATTCTCAAGCCAGTATTTTGACATTCATCTGACAGTTTCTGAAGGCTGCTTTTGGGAAAATTTGTGCCTCCAGCACAGCTGGATGCTAGTATATCGGTTTCGGTAATCCTTATCTAGGTAGCAATAGCCTTATAGATATAGAAATTGAGGAGTCAGAGATTGAAGGATTTTTAAGGAAATACTAAGTGAGCTTCTGTTTGCTTTTTAGGAGGGCTAACCAGCAGTCCCTGAAACACACAGGAAAATCTACACAATTTTTGAGATCACATCTTTATTTACATTACTGCACTCTTTGTCTTTCTGTTTTACCTGAAACTCTGGAATCAATTGCATTTCCAGAATATATTCTTTATTAACAATTCTTTCTTATTTTTAATTTTTGTGGGTGTATATATGTATAGGATACATGAGATGTTCTGATACAGTCTTGCAATATGAAATAAGCACATCATGGAGAATGGGGTATCCATCCCCTCAAGCATTTATTCTTTGAGTTACAAACAATCCAATTACACTCTTTTAAGTTATTTTAAAATGTACAAGTAAGTTATTATTGACTACAGAATATATTCTCATAAAGCATATACCTATGACACACAGTCCACTATTCCGTATTTTAGCACAGTCTTGCCTAAAAGAGCAGGAATCTAGGCGCTTGATGTTAATGTCGCTGACCTGACACTCACTTATTGCCCTTTGGCATACCCCCAGGCCCAATTTGAAGCCTGTGATTAATATATAAACAGCTTCTGTTGCTGTTGACATTGAATTTTTTCTTGGCCTTCTTATCTAGCCATTTGCTTTAAGCAACACATTCTTGTTACAACCTGTTAGTCCCATTATTTTTCTTAGTATAAATTATTAATGTGCTGTTAGACTAAAGTACTGTATCTGAACACTGATTATGCAGGACTGACACCATACTAAAACCTGTGAAAGAATAATCACTAATATTTGTTGAATGCCAGCTGACATATGACACTGTACTAAGACCTTTGTATTTACCTATATTATTACATTTAATCTTCATAAAACCTATACAATGCGTATTAATAGCTTTGTTTACAGATCATGAAGCTAAGGACAGAATTCAAATGACTTAGGCAAAGTTACAAAGCTTTGAATGTGAGAGTTTGAAATTTAAATCAAGGCCTCTCTGATAGAAAGTATCAGAGCATCATCTCCTTAAACCATTAGTGCTACCTCCTTTATTATCGCGGCTAGAATCAGAATCTATCCCGTGACCGACATCTTTCTGAAGGAAACATAGGTATTTATCTTTCCTTCAATTACATCTATCTTTCCTTCAGTGAAGTTCAGATAGTCACACTTCTAGCCACTCTGTGACTTTTTCTAGCTCCCCGTATTTTGTTCTTAGAGGTTGTAAGACTCTGGGTTCATAACAAACTAATCACTCGTCACAAAATGGTTTAGAATTTATTTATTTATAGAAAGTTACTCTACAATATCCTTTTTATTCTTGGTTATAAAATATTTATGTCATATGTCAAAAATATTACAATTCTTAAGTAAAAAGTTATATTTCTTGTTGTTTAATTAAATCAAGATATGGGGCATTAATAACCATTTTTAAACATTTTTTAAATTATTTATTTATTTTCCTTCTTTCTTCATTTCTTGCCGCTTCATTGCCACAGAAGCTAAATCCATTAACAAAGACTTAATCTTATTTCAGCCCTTTC
This sequence comes from Gorilla gorilla gorilla, assembly GCF_029281585.2. Classification (NCBI taxonomy): domain Eukaryota; kingdom Metazoa; phylum Chordata; class Mammalia; order Primates; family Hominidae; genus Gorilla; species Gorilla gorilla. The sequence continues at coordinate 176,400,151 of NC_086017.1, forward strand.
TATTTTTTCTTTTCCCAATATTTTGACGAAGTAGGCTCAGAGAATTTTCAGTCCAACTCTTTTCTTCCCTGTCTTTTGAGTGTATGCTAAGAACATGTATTCCTTACCTTTCTTAGGATCCGTTGTTTCATTTTTCATGAATTATTCTTTTGAAATATTTATGAAACACGTCTTAGTACATTCAGTTTAAGTTTTGGCTTTCTAATTTTCACTTTGGTAATTGTTTGTACAGAGTTATCCACTTAGATACTTAACGGACTTCAGAGTAGTGGGAAACTATGTAAATTGAAAAAGGAAGTGTTTAACTATAATTTTTACACTCCATTGTTCTTAATCTTAGTAGAAGAAAATAGAACATTGATTTACTTCAGAAAAACTTGTAAGAACAGGAGGATAAACAGTGGTATTACTTTTAATAAGCAATACATATCAAAAAGCACATGTTGACTGTTTTTTCAGTGAATTAATAAATTTCTGTATATAAAAAAGTTATCAATATGAATGGACTCAGTAATATTGTATTTTCTTTATTCTTGTAGATTGTTCTTCCTCTTTGGTTCTTGACAGTAATCACATGCATCTCTTTGCATAATGCTACAAAAAGTTATTCTTATAACCACATCTTAAAATCAACTCAGTACTTTTGAAAAATACTTTTACTTAACTTAGTTTTACTTTGAAATTTGATTTTATTTTTAACTTTGCTAAAACTGCAGTGCGTTTAAATAAGGAGACTGTCTAATTTTGGATACATTAAGTTACTCTCTCACAACAATGAATTCATTACTTCTTTTTTAAGTAAGGTGGAAGCAATGTTTTATGCTATATTTTCTTGTTCAATCTGCTCTCAAATTATATATTTACTGGTGATGTTGCACTTAAGTCAGTGTATTAGTCAAAGTTTTCCAGAATAGGAGAGAGAGAGAGAGAGATTATGAGAATTGTCTCATGTGATTATGAAGATTGAGAAGTCCCATGATATGCTGTCTGCAAGCTGGAAAATCAGGAATGCTGGGGGTGCAATTCAGTCTCAAATGCAAGTCTAAAAGCCTGATAACCAGAGGGGAACTGATGGTCTAAATTCTGGTCTGAGTCAAAGGCACGAAAGCATAAGGGTGCATAAGAAATGGTGTAAGTCCTTGCCTGAATCCAAAGACCCATAAACCAGGAGCAATAATGTTCAAGGGCAGGTGAAGATGGATAGCTCAATGCAAACAGTAAGCAAATTTGACCTTCTTCTACCTTTTCTTCTGTTTGGACCCTCAACAGATTGGATGATGTCCACCCATGTTGGTGAAAGCAATCTTTACTCTGTCTACTGATTCAAATGCTAATCTCTTCCAGAAACACACTTAAAAATACTCTCAGAAGTAATGTTTTACCAGCTATCTGGGCATCCTTTAGCTCAGTCAAGTTGATGCATAACATTAACCATCACAGTGAGTGTTTTTATTCTTTCTTTGTTTTCCTTTTTTAACCATCACAACAACAGCAAAAGAAACTGTTAACCCTTTTCCCAGTTAGAAACAAAATGTGCAGCTCACTGCCAGTGCTCATTTAATTTTACATAAACATGCTCTTTGAGGCTGAAGCAAATCTGACTGGTTTTATTTTATTTTATTTTATTTTATTTTATTTTATTTTATTTTATTTTATTTTTGAGTCAGAGTCTCGCTCTGTCACCCAGGCTGGAATGCAGTGGGGAGATCTCAGCTCACTGCAAGCTCTGCCTCCAGGTTCACGCCATTCTTCTGCCTCAGCCTCCCGAGTAGCTGGGACTACAGGCACCTGCCACCATGCCCGGCTAATTTTTTATGTATTTTTAGTAGAGATGGGGTTTGACCATGTTAGCCAGGATGGTCTCGATCTCCTGACCTCATGATCTGCCCGCCTCGGCCTCCCAAAGTGCTGGGATTACAGGCGTGAGCCACCGCGTTTGGCCCCCTACTGGTTTTCAATTTGAAAATAAAATATACAAACAGTTCTTGGAGTTACTTCTAAACAAAGCTAACATCAGAATCATCTAAATCATCACAATTGTCTACTTCGGAAAAATCAGATTCATGAAGTGAATGTTCAGCCAGCAACTGCTACAGAATGATGTTAACATCATGCATAGGAATGCTACATGTTCTAGGATATGACATTTATAGCGATTGAGGATTACTGTATTTTGGAAATGTAAATCCCACTACTAAAACCAGAATGCTATAAATAGAATGATGTCTTTTGTTTCCAAAGTCGATACACTAGAAAGATGCAAAAATAATAATAAAAGTGAGATATTTTGTGACAAAGTTATCTTGCGGTAAATGCTGCAGCTGCAAGCACCACTAGTGAGTATTCTTGGGGCAAATGGAAAAGGGGTTAGGAAAGTGTAATTGTTCCATTTCTGTAAATGTACTGCATCAAAAAGGAGGAATTAGTCTAATTAGTATAAATATTAGAGGACCTACTTAGTATTTGAGAACAATTGGTGTCAGTGTTCCCAATTTTCAGAATTAAATGATCAATAAGAATTCAATAAATATTTTTAGAATGAATGAATAAGATTAGCTTTCTTCTGAATGAGCTTAATATCATGTGGGAAATGAAGTGTCTGACAGGCAGAGAGTAGATTCACCTGAGATGTTGCTGCCTGCCTCCCTCAACCCACTGTTCTCTGCTGGAATGTGATCTAATTGATCTTTCCCTTTCACTTTACAGCCATTTTCACCAGTTGTAATAATTTTATTTATTGGTTTGTTTATTTTGTCTCTGCTACCCCTATTTTAAAGTAATATCCAAGTGAGTTATGGGCCATGTCTATCTTGTTCAAAATTTTAGCTTGGTGAATGTAAAGATGAGGCGCTCAGTTAAAATGTGTTGATAGGATAAATTAGCTTCTGCATGGGTTCTTTTGCATCTCACCAGAAAAAGGAAAGTGATTACATAATTTTGTTTTCTAGTCTGATAGCATCTGTCTGGTCTGGTCTGTGCATCAAACTTGCCATGAACTCACACTGGCCATCAACTTCACAGGGTGTTTGCCATGACAATTACCCTCAAAAAACCTGAATATTTATATACTAGGTCAATTACTTCACTAAATATGTATCATTACTAACAGCTGTGAGCCTGGTACTGCTGAAAACTAGTTGCCTATAAACCATTTGGCACTCAGATTTTTTTATGTGGGAAAATTTGCATACAAATCTGGATTTCTGCTACCTTTTCTCCCTGGGAATTTAAGGACCCCTAACTTAAGTTAGGAACTAAATTAAGGAACCCTAACTTTTTCATCCTTATTGAAATTTATACTGGAAAGCAATGTGATAAAGGGACTCAGTCTAATACTCATTTGAATGAAGGAAGAGTATCTTCTACAGATGTCCAAGGTAATATAGCTGAGAAAAAATATCCCATGGTTAACTGGGGTTTTTCTGAAGATGGGAGATTGAAGTTGTCATCTATAAGAGCTGCTGGTTCTGTAGCATACCCAGCAGAAAATGCAGAAATTAGAATAATGTTTGTAGGAGAGTATAGACAGATGGCAATTTTATATTGTCTAAATAATAGTGCTTTATAAACATGTTGCTCATACCAGGTGGATCTTGAAAGATTTTTGGGCACAGGAACACACACACAAAAGCTGACAATATGCTCACCCTGTTCTTGACTGAGCTGTAACCCGGAGACAGTCATTTGCGCCTGGCTTCTCTCTACCTGCAGTACCACCGCCAGAGTTAAACCCATAATCTGTCACTGCAGCTTTTCTAACTGCTTACTCTTTGGTGTACCTAGTCTTCCTGTTTGTAGTTAGCTCCCCTTATTAGTCTTCTTCTCTATTGCTTTTTAAAATGGTAATTGACACTCCACATTAGCTTACCTTTACCTTCAAGAGCAATCAGAATTCGTTAGCCTGACAAATAGGCCTCTACCCAGTGTGTCTGATTTTTATTTCTCTCCAGTTAATTGTATTCTGTCTTACCCTTTGTTGTGTCTCCTATAAATGTCAGTTATTAACACATTTTTCAGCAATTTGCAAACACAATACTTTTTTTCTTAGACTTTGCCTGTTGCCATGCTATTTTTTTTTTCTTTTTAGAGTTGCTTCCCCCTTCTTTACTCCGAAAAATCAACTTTTGAGCTTTTTCTTAAATCCTATATCTCCTGGGAGGCTTTTTCTAACTCATACACAGAGATAGATATTCTGAAGCCTTAAATTTGTACCTTGGTCACAGTAAGTATCATCCATATTGTAATTCATTTGCTTATATGCCAATCTTCCTCCACTAGTCTGAGAAATGATTGATAAATTTTCACTGGCAACTACTTTATCCTTGTAAACGTGGTGTATTTGTTGATTCTCATCAAGCTTTTGTTAAATGAATAATTATCTTGAGAAGCCAATCCCTCATAAAATCAGGTAGTAAAATTTCCTAGACATCTTGGAAGAACACTTTTGGAAACAATGGTCTAGAGTATTCAAACCAAATTACATAATAAATTGTTAAAACAAAAATCTTACAGCAAGCATAGGGAGCATGCAATCAAAGAAATAGGAATGCGGAAAAGGTTTGAAATAATTACCTACTGGTTTTGGAGTGTTATACCTTTTTTTTGGTAAAAACACTGACTGACTAAGAATTTAGTGAATGCCTCAGTAGAGAGATATTAGCTCACCAATGCTTTAGTTTCCACAGAAATAACTGCTGCTAATATAGTCTTCCATAGTTGGCATCTGGGGGTTTGGGAGAATAAAAAGGGAATGGTTAATGGGTACAATTTACAACAAGATGGAAGGAATAAGACCTAGTATTTGGTAGCACAATAGAACCACTACAGTCAACAATAATTTATTGTGTATTTCAAAATAACAAAAAGAATATAGTTGGAATGCTTTAACACAAAGAAATTATAAATGTTTGAGGTGTAGGATATCACAATTACCCAGACTGATCATTACACATTGTATGCTTGTATCAAAATACCACATATACTTCATACATTTTTACAACTATTATATATCCATACTTAAAAAATATAAAATCTAAGTTCATGGACCGAGCATGGTAGCTCACGCCTGTAATCCCGGCACTTTGGGAGTCAGAGGCGAGCGGATTACTTGATGTCAGTAGTTTGAGATAAGCCTGGTCAACATGGTGAGACCCCATCTCTACTAAAAATACAAAAATTAGCCAAGCATGTTGGCACAGGATTGTAGTCCCAGCTACTCAGGAGGCTAAGGCAGAAGAATCGCTTGAATGCAGGAGAATTGCTTGAACCCAGGAGGCAGAGGTTGCAGTGAGCCGAGATCGCACCACTGTACTCCAGCCTGGGCAACAGAGTGAGACTCTATCTCAAAAACAAACAAACAAAAAATCTAAGTTCATTCATCCGAAGTGAATGTGGATTAATTGGTTTCTCAGGTAGATTATAGAGATTAAGAGAAACAGGGCCTCAAATCAGAAACCTATATACTAACAATATTTTTCAGTATACAATTTTTATAATAGACAGAAGAAAGCCATTCCCTGCACAAGCTTATATATGATCCGCTAGAGTAGAGAGAGAGATGGATACCCCCATGTAGTTATTCATTTTTTAAACATTAACTTATCTCTTATTGTTTACTTGGATGGTATTATAGATGTAAGTTTGTGTATAATACTTCAGTATCATATTTAAGTTAAAGCATCATCATCACCTTGTTTTGAAACTTGAAACTATCTAGGCACACTGGACATATGCTACCTATGTTTTCCCCTGAAGGTTATATTTCCGGCTTAAGCAATTCTCTGGGTGAATTCAAAGCTAAACAACAAAGAAATCTGGAAAATCACCAGGTTTCCATTCACATATCCATTGTAGCCCAAGGTTGTTGTAAATTGTTCCCTAGGAAATATCTGCAAAGCTCATAGTTCAGCAATTTAGATTTGAGACCTAAACTCAATACTGCAGGGTATTGATTAAATTCTGCTTTCACACATGTATATTTCAGAATAAATATGTGCATTCTCACATGATTTTTTTATTCTAGGGCATTTTAATTTTGGTTAATAGGTAAATATCATATTAGTTCATTTCTTAATTGAGGACTAGAAAAATCTTAAGTTTCTCCAGGTGATTCTATTCAATTAATGAAATTCTAGAATGTATCCTCTAATATGGTATTGATGAAGTTGTACATATGTTTATTTGGATATATCAGAAACAATAATTCAAATTTATTATACAATAATCATAGTTAATAGGACATATTTTTACAGCTGGGATTGTTTTAGAATCCCACAAGTTTAAAAAATTCACAATTAGGGATAGCTTTGCATATTTATTGGATGTAGCCTCCATAGAGTTAGGAAAACTGTAATGAGGAATACATAATGAAGACTTTATACAAGTCTATGCTAAATATAAGTACTATTATTTATATGGAATATACAATAGAACATGGAAAGAAGCAACATAACATGAAATATTATAGCACTACAAAAAGAAAACAAAAAGTTACAAGAGCCATTATATTTATATTATGTAAACAGAAAATACAACATTGCAGTAGCTCTGCTAGAGACAAGTGTTGCTACCATATATGCTTCAATTGTGTTTAGTTCTGTTGTACTGGTTACCTCTCAGTACCTTATTATTTTATCTGCTATATCAATCTGTGTGGCAGTCAAAACACCACAATGTGATATGACAAAAAATACATAGGAAAAACTATTCATTTATGTGTGTCTGATGCTTGCTTTCAGTTTACATCAGAACTTTGAGTTATGAAAGGAGTTGACAGATGGAAGCAAGGGTAGGGCAGCTGGCTTACATTACAATCTTCTGTACCTGTGAATCACTTTGTAAAAAAGAAATTGTTTCTGCACACTTAAAAAAAGTCTTTAAAAGTAATGTGATTTGAAGAATTTTGCTTTTACATATGTATTTCCTAGTACATCATATTATCTTTTATACAAGAAGAAATTTTTGAACATAATTGGAAGGTTATGCTCTTGACTCATGAAAGTTCCATTTACCAACCTCATATTTCTATGGTGTTAAATATGTGGCTGACTAACTCACAGAACCTGACACTAGGGCATCATGGGATTGCCTGTGGTGCTGTGTCTTTCAAGAATGCCTCAATGTAATTTTAATGAAATGTGCTTAATTTCAGTGAATTTAACATAAGTGCCATTTTTCTTTAAAGAGAGATGTTTTAAGAGGATTAAAACACAGTGATTTTGTATTTTTGTAATAAGAATTTTGTTTTGTAAAAGAGAATATTTTATAGTATCTTTACTTTTACATAGCAATTTTAATAACTAAATTATACAGACAATTGTTTGCGCTGCTGTTAATATCTGCAGCTTTTTCTTATTCAGCAGTGTCAGCAATGCAGAAAGAAATCCATTGCTAAGGAAATGGAAGTTATGATGGTCTTACCTTAAAGTAGAAACAATATAGTACTGTAGTGGAGAGTGGTGTTTCCTTCACTACATGCTTTAGGAATACAATTCTGCTATGACATGTTTCTGCTAATCATAGACGCAGGGTTGGTGGGAACTGGAAATGAATGTTAGTAGAAACTATTTCATTAACTCTAGAAAAATATAATAATTTCTGGAGTTCTCAATTTTTCTTCTAATGTTGAAAACTCTATTAACAGAATATAGTGTTGAAATGTTTAAAGTGTGCCCACGTTAGAGGTCTGAAAAATTAACTTTGAGCCACAGATAAAGAAAGAATTTGAATTCAAGTCTCTAGAACTTACCAGGTCTGCTTACATCCTGCTGTACTAATACAAGTTAAAGCAGATGTTTTCTATGGAGTTAAAAGACCTAACAATATAAGTGAGATAGTATTCTTCATTTTGAGATAAGAAATGAATAATGCTTCTCATTCCACTCTTTTCCCCTAATTTATATATGTTAAGATTTTGGGGGTACCGTCAATACTACATGTTCCATCTGTTATGAGAGAGACACGCTTTCAAGTCCTTAGGTTCTGCCTCAACTAAGCTCTCATATTTGTGCCTTCATAAGATCAGATGGAGAATATTATTTTCTAATTAATTATTTCTGTAAGAAAGTTGAAGAAAATAGTCTTTCCTAAATACGGATGACAGATTATCAGTCTGCTTTTGTAGATAAGTAAGCCAAGTTTGTGACAGATTATGGAATTGTGAAGGTAAATGAGATACAGTAATTTATTGGAAATATTTTCTGATAATTTCATTAATTGTATTTTCCAATCTTATTTAAACCATTGGTCTCTGAGGTAGTTAGGTGACAGTAAATTTAGATAAAAGCTAATCAGACAGTCCTCGATTTCCTAATGAGGTAAAATACAAGCAGTAAGAGAAACACAAAGACAATTTAATTCATCTTTTGGGGGAGATCGAATTGAAAATTCTATAAATCAATTATTTCCAAGCCTACTGAAGATGAGTTACAGGTAAATAAAAAAAAATTAATTGTTGTTTTGGAGCTGCAAGTTTTTAGGGAGAACAATAGTTCCATAAGGAGGAAAACTGATCAGCCATTGCAATACTGTTCTTTAACCCATTTATAGCAAATACTGGTTATTTAATGCATTTATTTATTCATTGGTGTAGTATTTATTGTAGGCTAATTATGTGACTAAATTTTACTTAGGTACCCTCTGAGATACCTCAATATTTCCATCAAAGATCTTAGAATATAGAAAAATAGGGGTCACAGGAACACAGAGTCATATTAAGACAAATGTGTAATTACAGGACATATGACATATGTGTGCTCCATATCTTAAATAATTTAAACATGTAAAATTCATTAAAATAAATATTTATACTATTAAAATGCCATATACATTTTAATTGTGAAGTTATATAGCAACTCACTTTCCTGTTCTGTAAAAAGAAATGATAACAGTTGCAGAACATGCATTTTTCTCCCCAGCACAGGGAACATTTTCAAGGATAGACTATACGTTAGGCCACAGAACAAGTCTCAAAAATTAAAATAAAGAAAATTATATCAAATATATTTTTGACCACAACAGAATAAAACTAGAAATTAATAACAAGAGGTACTTTGGAAAGTATACAAGCATATGGAAATTAAACAATATGGTCCTGAACAACGATAAGGTCAATGAAAAAATTAAGAAGAAAATTCAAAAACATTTTAAGTCAAATGAAAATGGAAATGCAGAAGCAGTACTAACAGGGAAGTTCATAGTGATAAACATCTATTATACATTAGAAAAGTAAGAAAAAATAAAAAAGAAACTTCAGATAACCTAATGATGCATCTTAAAGAACTCAGAAAACAAGAGAATCTAAACCCAAAATTAGCTGAAGAAGAAAAGAAATTATAAAGATCAGAGCAGAAATAAATTAAATGAAGACTAGAAATACAAAAGATCAATGAAATGAAAAGTTGTTATTTTGAAAACATAAACAAAATTGAGAAACCTTTACCAGACTAAGAAAAAAAAAAGACTCAAATAACTCAAACCTGTGGAGAATAAGGGGACATTTCATTTGATAACACAGAAATTCAAGGGATCGTTAGAGACTACTATGAGCAACTATATGTCGATAAACTGGAAAGCCTCAAAAAATAAATAAGTTACTAAACACATACAACCTACCAGGATTAAACCACAGAGAAATTCAAAATTTAAACAGAGCAAAAACAGGTAATGCGATTGAAGCAATAGTAATAATTAAAAAGTCTCCCATCAAAGAAAAACCCAGGACTTGATGCCTTCGCTGCTGGATTCTGCCAAACATTTAAAGAAGAACTAACACTAATCCTATGCAAACTATTCAAAAACATTGAGGAAGAGGCAATACTTCCAAATGTATTCTGTAAGACTAATATTACCCTGATACTAAAACTGGAAAAAGACACAACACAGAAGAAAACTAAAGATTAATATATCTGATGAATATTCATGCTAAAATTCTCAATGAAACACTAACAGCTTGAATTCAACAGCACATCAAATAGATCCTTCATCATGACCAAGTAGGATTCATCCCAAGGATGCAAAGATGGTTCATATACACAATGAGTAACTGTGATACATTACATCAACAGAATGAAAGATAAAAACAATGTGATCATTTCAATTTCTGCCAAAAAGCATACTAAAAATTCAACAACTCTTCATGATAAAAAATATTCTCAAAAACACTGGGTATAGAAAAAACATATCTCAGCACAATAAAAGCTATATATGACAAACCCACAACTAGTGTCATAATAAACGGGAATAATCTGAAGCTCCTTTAAGATATGGAACAAGACACGGATATCACACTTTTGCCACTTTTATTTATCAATAACATAGTTCTGGAAGTCATAGCCATCATAATCAGACAAGAGAAAGAAATAAAGGACACCCAAATTAAAAAGGAAGAAATAAAATTATCTTTGTTTGTAGACAATATAATCTTTTATTTGGAAAAACCTAAAGATGCCACCAAAAATCCATTAGAACTGATAAATTTGGTAAAATTGTATGTAGTAAACAAAATCAGCATACGAAAATCAGTAGCATTTTTGTATGGCAACAGGAAACAATCTGAAAAAGAAATCCAGCAAGTTAGCTCATTTACAATAGCTACAAATAAAGTAAAAACCCTAAAAATTAACCAAAGAAGTGAAGGATCCCTGTAATAAAAATGGAAACATTGATGCAAGAAATGGAAGAGGACACACAAAAAATGAAAAGATAGTCCTGGATGAATCAATATTGTTAAACTGTGCATATTACATAAAGCAATCTACAAATTCAAAGCAATGCCTCTTAAAATCCCAATGTCAGTTCTTCAAATAAATATAAAAATAATTTTAAAATGTATACGGAGCCACAAACAACACAGAATATAGTCAAAGCCATCCTGAGCAAAAAGAAGACAGCTGGAAGAATCACATTACCTGACTTCAAACTATACTATTAAACTATAGTAAGCAAAACAGCATGGTACTGACATAGAAACAGGCACATGGACCAATGGAACAGAGTAGAGAACCCAGAATCAAATCCATACATTTACAGTGAATTCATTTTTGACAAAGGTGCCAAAAATATACATCAGGGAAAGGACAGGTTTTATATATGTATATATAAATACTGCTGAAGAAACTGTATATCCATATGTAGAGGAATGAAACTGGACCCCTATCTTCCATTATATAAAAAATCAAATCAAAATGGATCTAAAGACTTAAATCCAGCTGGGCACCATGGCTCATGCCTGTAATCCTGACCCTTTGGGAGGTCAAGGTGGGTGGACCACTTGAGCTCAGGAGTTCAAGACCAGCCTGAGCAACATGGTGAAACCCCATGTCTACCAAAAATACAAAAATTAGCCTGGCATGGTGGCACCCGTCTGTATTCCCAGCTACTCTGGAGGCTGAGGCTCATCATTTGAGCCTGGGGAGCAGAGGTTGCAGTGAGCTGAGATCGCGTCACTGCACTCCAGCCTGGGTGGCAGAATGAGACTCTGTCTCAAAACAAAACAAACAAAAAAAGACAGCTCTGGGGATACACTCCAAGTCATTGGTCTGAGCGAAGATTTTTTGAGTCTGACCTCAAAAGCACAGGGAACCAAAGCAAAGAAACCCTGGGATCACATCAAGCTAAAAAGCTTTTGCACAGCAAAGGAAACAATCAAGCAAAGTGAAGAGACAACCCACAGAATAAGGGAATACATTTGTACACTACTTACTTGCTGAGGAATTAATAACCCAAAAATGTAAAGAATCTGAACCACTCAATAGAAAAAAAGTATGATTGACAATGGGCAGAAGATCTGAATAGGCATTTCTCAAAAAGAAGACATATACATGGCCAACAGGGACATGAAAAATTTTCAGTATCACTAATAAGAAGAGAAATACAAATCAAAACTACAATGATATATTATCTTACCCCAGTTAAAATGCTTTTATTCAAAAGAAAGGTAATAACAAATCCTAACAAAGATATGGAGAAAGGGGAACCCTCAGAAACTGTTGATTGGAATGTAAGTTAGTATAGGTTGGTACAAACACAATTGGAGCATAATAGCAATAAATTGCAGTTTTTGCCATTAAAAGTAATGGCAATACTTTTAGATACCATAGAATACTACTCAGTTATAAAAAATGAAATTATGTCTTTTGCACTGACATTGGTTGAATTGGAGGCCATTATCCTAAATGACATAATGCGGAAACAGAAAGTCAAATATCTCATGTCCTCACTTACAAGTGGAAGCTTAACAATGGGTACATATGGACATACAGAATGGAATAATAGACATTGAAAACTCCGAAAGATACGATAATGGAAGGGGAGGTGAGGGATGAAAAATTAGCTATTGGGTATAATGGACACTATTGAGGTGATGGGTAAACTAAAAGCGGCTCATTGATATATCCATGTAACAAAGTTACACTTGTATCCCTAAATCTATAAAAATTAAAACTAAAAAATAATTTACCACAATGTATTTATCCATTCATCTGTTGATGAACACTTAGACTGCTTCCAAATCATATCTGTGGTAAACATTATTGCAACAAACTTAGGAGTGCAGACATCTTTTGGATATACGTATTTCCTTTTGTTTGTTTGTTTGTTTTTGGCATCTACCCAGCAGTGGAATTGCTGGGTCTTATAGTAGCTCAGTTTTTAATTTTTTGAAGAACCTCCAAACTGTTCTCTATAGTGGTTTTACTAATTTACACTCCCACCAACAGTGTACAATAACTTAATTGTACATTTTAAAATAACTTAAAGAGTGTAATTGGATTGTTCATAACTCAAAGGATAAATGCTTGAGGAGATAGATACCCCATTCTCCATGATATGTTTATTTCACATTGCAAGACTGTATCAAAACACCTCCTGTGCCCCATATATATAACTACTATGTACCTACCACAATTAAAAATAAAAAATAAATTTTAAAAATGGGCAAGAGATCTGAATAGACATTTCTGAAAAGTAGACATACAAATGGCCAAAAGTACATGAAAAAATGTTCGACATTACTAATTATTAGATAAATGCAAATCAAACCTACAATGAGATACCATCTTACCCCTGCTAGGCTTTTAACCAAAAGATGGCAATAATGAATGCTGGTGAGGATGTCAGAAAGGGAAACCTTCATACACTATTGGTGAGAAGGTAAATTAGTACAGCCACTGTGGGGAAGAGTAAGGAGATTCCTCAAAAACTAAAGATAAAACTAACATATGATCCAGCAATCCCAGTGCTGAGTATAATTTTAAAAGAAAGGAAACAGTATATTCAAGAGATATCTGAACTCCCATGTTTATTCCAGCACTATTCATAAAGCCAATATATGGAAGCAACCTGTATCCATCAACAGATGAATGGACAAAGAAAATATGGTACATATATACAATGGAATATCATTCAGCTGTAAAATAAATGAGATCCTGTCATTTGCAACAACATGGATGAAACTAGAGGTCTTTATGTTAAGTACAATAAGCCAGTCACAGAAAGACAAATATTGGATGTTGTCACTTATATGTAAGAGCTGAAAAAAAAAAATTGAGCTGAGAGAGATATAGAATGCAGCGATGGTTACCAGCTACTGGGAAGGGTAGTGGGGGAGAGAAGGATAAAGTGGGGATGGTTAATGGGCTTAAAAATACAGTTAGATAGAATGATTAAGATTTAGTATTCAGTAGCACAAAAGAGTGACTATAGTTAACAATAATTTATTGTACATCTTAAAATAAGTAAAAGAGTGGGATTGGAATGTTCCTAACACAAAGAAATGATAAATGATTGAGGTAACAGATACCCCAATTACCCTAATTTGATCATAATACATTGTATCTCTGTATCAAAACATCACATGTACCCCATAAGTATATACAACTATTATGTCCCACAATAATTAAAAATAAAAATTTTAAAGGAATGATAAAAATAAAACCTAAGCAATAGAATTATCTTGATACTAAGTGAAATTATGAAAGCATTTATAAGGGTACTTGCTTAGTAAACATTGTTGTTGAAGGTTTCAAATAGATTACTATTTATGAATAAACATTGGTACAAAATATAGTTTCCCATGTCTGTCTTCAACAGATTTTTATTAAAATTCTATGTGAATTTTTACCTGTTAATCTCACATTTTTTATTTCCTTCCACTATTTAAACCATTCTTTTAACCGCAACTTGAATATATACAACAAAAATATGCATATTTTCCTTATTGGCATGATAGAGGGCGAAGAATATAGGGAATAGAGAAAATAACCTCAGGAAATAATAAAAAATGATCCCTCCCCCAAGGCAGGCAGCATTTTGCGGTAAAAATCTCTTGACCGAATATGAGAAAATAAGATATCACTAACTAGAAGAGTAAGCTTGGGTAATTCACTTACTATAAGCTTCACTTTCTTCTGTAAAATAATAGGGAATGGTCCAAATGATTTCTAAGTGTTATGATTCTAAGAATCCTACCATGTGATTTGAATAGACAAATATATTACAAAAAAACTTAGAGAAGATTTTCCAAGAAACCTAAAGCAAGTATGTTATAACAAATCATAATTTATGTATATATTATAATACAATTTTAATGGTATATATGTAAGCCAGAAGATATCTTTGTCGAAATAAGATGATGTATTTCTATTATAGAAACAAATGACCTTTGGCTTTATCCTTCCTAAAGCTGCACACTGCACAAGAAAATGATAAAAGAAACAAGAATAGTCTTCTTTCCAAAAATGAATGCAGATGAATTTATTCTGCAGATGATTTATAATTATGCAACATTTCTGTTATCTACTCTGGGTTCAAAGCCATGTTCTGGTTCTCTTTATAAAACACAGTATTTTGGGATTTATCCCAGCTAATAATCAATGCAAGACCCTGTGGCAAAAAATTCAGCACAGATGTTTAGATAGATGGCGACCTCATGATATCTACAGAATGCCACCTCCTCTGCTTTGACTCCTAATGAAAGCTTGGGCAGTTTAATTCACAGAGGCTGAAAGCAAGTACAGGCAGTGGCCTCAAGAGATGTCAGGAACAATAAATGCTAAAGATCTGGAAATGTAGTATTTGTTGATGGTCTGAGATAGTGTTCCAGCACAGTGAGTCCCAGAAACTGACAGCCAGATATCAGAGTGAAAAAGATAACTTCTAGATTTTTATGTAACTGAGGGAAAAACAGCCTTTCCACAGGAAGTACAGATGTACATAAGCAGAACATTTCTTTTTTGAGAAAGTCATTTTCAAAGGCTACAGAGGGTTTATGATTTTGTGCTATTAATACACTTTTATAATAGATTTTATATGCCAGAAAAGATGACCCTAGCTGACTGTTACTCTGAGATCAAGAGTTTATAAATTTTTTAAGAGTCTCAGTTTAACCTCATTGGATTGTCTCATTTTTCTCACAAATAAATCTCTTTTTTTAATGCTTTCTTTTAAGAGCCTTGAAAACAGAGACCAATGCTCTGTTGTTGTATCTATTTGTAGCCTCAGAAATGCCTAGCAAATTAATTAGTATATGATAAGGCAACAATAATAAAGGTGTATATTTTAAAATACTCTCAAACACGTTTAATTTTTTCTTATAACAGTATCATAATGAAAACAAAACAGGTATTATCCCTGTTTTACATGGAAAAATACTGAGTTCCAGGGATTTTGAATGACTTGTGTGAGGTCAATAGCTATTAAACGATGGAGCAGGTATTTAAATATTATTATTCTCATTTTAAACTTAAAGCACTGTCTATCTCATCACCTTGATTTTTCAAAGCACATGCTATTTTCCCCTTGAACTAAAACAAAGAGAGAAAGCCACCATTCACTTGGCACTTCCTTTGTCAGGCACTATTTTAGGTATTTTCATTTTTAATTATTTATTCTTATTTTTATAATTTATTCTAAGAAGTGGGTTTTGGGTATTTATCCCTATTCCATTATGTGTGTTAAATTATATTCATGTATCTAAATAGTTTTCTCTCTGTGAAATTAGTAACAAGGAGATGGGGCCAGAATGCAAGCCCAGGGATAAATAAAAGTGTAGAACATAATTATGAGATTGGGAGTAAGACTATATTGAAAATTAAAATATATCATTTTACTAAAGACTTTAGGCAGAAACAAAGTTTGTCTCTGGTGGGCAGTCCTAAAGAGATATCTGGCTTAATTTATGCTTGTTTCCTTTGGCATTAAAATACATATATATATATACATATATATATATATACATACATATATATATACGTATATATATATATATAGAAGAAGAGTGGAGAGAGCGAGAAAGTATTAATGGGAATTTAGTATGAGGAAGACGACGGCATGTGAAGAAATGCTCTATCTTGCAATAATCATAGAAAACAAACAGAAAAAAAATCAAATGTATTTAGTGAGATAAAAAATTAACTAGCTTCTGGTGGACAAGAGACAAGTTTTTTATTTTTCCTAGATAAGTATCTTCATTTGTAAATTTTCATGTCAATATGACATTTTTTTTGTTGTACTAAGTGGAAAGATGGATGTGGTTTGGGTAATTTGGCCTTTCACTTATTTACTTCATATAGTTTAAATAAAACAAAGACTAACTATTTTAGTATCTTTTTTGCTGTACATAAAATAATCTTGTAGTAGTTATGATATCCCTAATGATAGTAAACTTGGTTTACATAACTAATTTCTCTTGAATGGTGGCTACCACATAGCTACCACAGTCTACGTTGTCCAGATATGTCACTCTGTTCTGGCAAACTTCCAAAATACATGGACATTGTTTTGGACCAGGAGGTGAGTCAAAATTGCTTAGATACTCTTGAATTTGCTCATATGTTTGGTTCCACATGCTCACCAGAGAGCAATTCTATATATAAGCTAAACACCAAAGCATAAGGCCTGAACAACCTACAAAACTCAGAGTTACAGAAGTCTCATTTATAGCTCTAATAATGTGCAAAAATACTGAAAATTATTATACTATGTTTTCATCAACTTTTCTTTTGATAAAAGTTCCTTCCTTACTGTACTCTCTGCTATGCCTTCTTGCCACTTCTCTTGAATTCCAAAGATCCACATTTGCCTAAATGTCTTTGGTTGTCTTTGTTCAGACCTATTACAATATTAGAATAAATGGCAGCTTAATTATGAAATTCTTAGGAAAATCTTAATTTTATCTGCCCTATCCAAATCTAATTGGTGCCTTTCTCTTTTATTGAAAACTAATAATTAATAAAATTATTGATAAAATTATCATGCTGAGATCTTTATAATTATTTATAAACTAACATGTAACTTGTAGGGCAGTACCTGTGCTAGCTGAAATACCAAGTGTAACACAGTATATGTAAGAAGACCTTCTTGCATAAATCCCAATAGTGAAATTTTATATATTAGAACATATTGTGCTTTGATAGGGGGTGTGTTCATGGATTAGCATTGATAATATTAGTTTAATACTATTAATAATTGGCATTTCACCATATATTGCACTTTAAAAATTTTTGTGGGTGCATAGTAGGTGTATATATTTCTGGGTTGCATGAGCAATTTTGATATGAATATGGAATGTGTAATAATCACATCAGGATAAATGGGATATCTATCATCTCAAGCATTTATCCTTAGTGTTACAAACAATCCGATTATACTCTCTAAGTTATTTTTAAATGTACAATTAAATTATTTTTGACTGTAGTCACTCTGTTGTGCTGGCAAATACTCAGTCTTGTTCATTCTTTCTAAATACCTTTTTGTAACTGTTAACTATCCACAATTTCCCCCAAACCCCGACTACACTTTGCAGCCTCTGGTAACTATCCTTCTACTTTTAAATTTTAGCCTCCACAAATAAGTGAGAACATGCCAAGTCTGTCTTTCTGTGCTTGGCTTATTTCACTTAACATAATGACCTTCAGTTCCATCTATGTTGTTGCAAATGACAGGATCTCATTCCTTTTATGGCTGAATAATATACCATCGTGTATATGTACCACATTTTCTTTATCCATTCATCTGTTGATGGACACTTAGGTTGCTTCCAAATCTTAGCCACTGTGAATAGTGCAGCAACAAACAAACAAGTGCAGATATCTCTTTGATATACTGATTTCCTTTCTTCTGTGTATGTACCTAAGAGTGGGATTGCTGCATTGTATGGTAGCTCTATTTTTAGTTTTTTGAGGAACCTCCAAACTGTTCTTCATAACGGCTAACTTACATTCCTACCAACAATGTAACTTACATTCCTACCAACAATGTACATGGGTTGCCTTTTCTCCACATCCTCTCCAGCATTTGTTATTGCCCCACTTTTGGATAAAAGCCTTTTTAACTGGGGTGAGATGATATCTCATTGCAGTTTTGATCTGCATTTCTATGATGATTAGTAATATTAAGCACATTTTCATATACCTGTTGGTTACTTGCATGTCTTCTTTTGAGAAATGTCTAGTCAGGTCTTTTGCCCATTTTTTAATTAGATTACTGATTTTCTTCCTATAGTGTTGTTTGAGCTACTTACGTATTCTGTTAATTAATCTCTTGTCTGATGGGTGGTTTGGAAATATTTTCTCCCATTCTGTGGGTGTCTCTTCACTTTGTTGATTGTTTCCTTTGCTGTGCAGAAGTTTATAACTTGATGTAATCCCATTTTTCCATGTTTGCTTTGGTTGCCTGTGCTTGTAGGGTATTACTCAAAACATCTTTACCAAGTCCAATGTGCTGAAAAGTTTCCTCAAGGTTTCCTTTTAGTAGTTTCATATTTTGAGATCTTAGATTGCAGTATTTAATCCATTTCTATTTGGCTTTTGTACATGATGAGAGATAAGGGTCGAGTTTCATTATTTTGCCTATGGATATCAAGTTTTCCCAGCACCATTTATTGAAGAGACAGTCATTTCTCCAATATATGTTCTTGGGACTTTTGTCAAAAATGAGTTTACTGTAGATGTATAGATATATCTCTGGGTTCTCTATTCTGTTCTACTAACAATGCATCAGTGTATGTCATACGCCAGCATCATGCTGTTTTGGTTACTATAGTTCTGTACTATAGTTGGAAGTCAGGTAATGTGATTTCTCCAGTTTTATTCTTTTTGCTTTTAATAGCTTTGCCTATTCTGGGTACTTATTATTCCATATACATTTTATGACAGTTTTTTTTCCTATTTCTGTTAAGAATGGCATCAGTATTTTGATAGGGATTGCATTAAATCAGTAGATTGCTTTGGGTAGTAGAAACACTTTAACAATATTGATTCTTCGAAACCATGAACATAAAATATCCTTCCATTTTTTGTGTCTTTAATTTTTTACATCTTTTTTATAGTTTTCATGGTAGAGATCTTTCACTTCCTTGTTTAATTCCTAGGAATTTTATTTTACTTGCAGCTGTTGTAAGTGAAATTATACTCTTTTTTATTTTTATTTATTTATTTATTTAATTATTATTATACTTTAAGTTTTAGGGTACATGTGCACAATGTGCAGGTTAGTTACATATGTATACATGTGCCATGCTGGTGTGCTGCACCCATTAACTCGTCATTTAGCATTAGGTATATCTCCTAATGCTATCCCTCCCCTCTCCCCCCACCCCACAACAGTCCCCAGAGTGTGATGTTCCCCTTCCTGTGTCCATGTGTTCTCATTGTTCAGTTCCCACCTATGAGTGAGAACATGCGGTGTTTGGTTTTTTGTTCTTGCGATAGTTTACTGAGAATGATGATTTCCAATTTCATCCATGTCCCTACAAAGGACATGAACTCATCATTTTTATGGCTGCATAGTATTCCATGGTGTATATGTGCCACATTTTCTTAATCCAGTCTATCATCGTTGGACATTTGGGTTGGTTCCAAGTCTTTGCTATTGTGAATAGTGCCGCAATAAACATACGTGTGCATGTGTCTTTATAGCAGCATGATTTATAGTCCTTTGGGTATATACCCAGTAATGGGATGGCTGGGTCAAATGGTATTTCTAGTTCTAGATCCCTGAGGAATCGCCACACTGTCTTCCGCAATGGTTGAACTAGTTTACAGTCCCACCAACAGTGTAAAAGTGTTCCTATTTCTCCACATCCTCTCCAGTACCTGTTGTTTCCTGACTTTTTAATGATTGCCATTCTAACTGGTGTGAGATGGTATCTCATTGTGGTTTTGATTGGCATTTCTCTGATGGCCAGTGATGGTGAGCATTTGTTCATGTGTTTTTTGGCTGCATAAATGTCTTCTTTTGAGAAGTATCTGTTCATGTCCTTCGCCCACTTTTTGATGGGGTTGTTTGTTTTTTTCTTGTAAATTTGTTTGAGTTCATTGTAGATTCTGGATATCAGCCCTTTGTCAGATGAGTAGGTTGCGAAAATTTTCTCCCATTTTCTAGGTTGCCTGTTCACTCTGATGGTAGTTTCTTTTGCTGTGCAAAAGCTCTTTAGTTTAATTAGATCCCATTTGTCAATTTTGGCTTTTGTTGCCATTGCTGTTGGTGTTTTAGACATGAAGTCCTTGCCCATGCCTATGTCCTGAATGGTAATGCCTAGGTTTTCTTCTAGGGGTTTTATGGTTTTAGGTCTAACATGTAAGTCTTTAATCCATCTTGAATTAATTTTTGTATAAGGTGTAAGGAAGGGATCCAGTTTCAGCTTTCTACATATGGCTAGCCAGTTTTCCCAGCACCATTTATTTAATAGGGAATCCTTTCCCCATTGCCTGTTTTTCTCAGGTTTGTCAAAGATCAGATAGTTGTAGATATGCAGCATTATTTCTGAGGGCTGTGTTCTGTTCCATTGATCTATATCTCTGTTTTGGTACCAGTACCATGGTGTTTTGGTTACTGTAGCCTTGTAGTATAGTTGGAAGTCAGGTAGCGTGATGCCTCTAGTTTTGTTCTTTTGGCTTAGGATTGACTTGGCGATGCGGGCTCTTTTTTGGTTCCATATGAACTTAAAGTAGTTTTTTCCAATTCTGTGAAGAAAGTCATTGGTAGCTTGATGGGGATGGCATTGAATCTATAAATTAACTTGGGCAGTATGGCCATTTTCACGATATTTATTCTTCCTACCCATGAGCATGGAATGTTCTTCCATTTGTTTGTATCCTCTTTTATTTCATTGAGCAGTGGTTTGTAGTTCTCCTTGAAGAGGTCCTTCACGTCCCTTGTAAGTTGGATTCCTAGGTATTTTATTCTCTTTGAAGCAATTGTGAATGGGAGTTCTCTCATGATTTGGCTCTCTGTTTGTCTCTTATTGGTGTATAAGAATGCTTGTGATTTTTGTACACTGATTTTGTATCCTGAGACTTTGCTGAATTTGCTTAACAGCTTAAGGAGATTTTGGGCTGAGACAATGGGGTTTTCTAGATATACAATCATGTCATCTGCAAACAGGGACAATTTGACTTCCTCTTTTCCTAATTGAATACCCTTTATTTCCTTCTCCTGCCTAATTGCCCTGGCCAGAACTTCTAACACTATGTTGAATAGGAGTGTTGAGAGACGGCATCCCTGTCTTGTGCCAGTTTTCAAAGGGAATGCTTCCAGTTTTTGCCCATTCAGTATGATATTGGCTGTGGGTTTGTCGTGGATAGCTCTAATTATTTTGAGATACGTCCCATCAATACCTAATTTATTGAGAGTTTTTAGCATGAAGGGTTGTTGAATTTTGTCAAAGGCCTTTTCTGCATCTATTGAGATAATCATGTGGTTTTTGTCTTTGGTTCTGTTTATATGCTGATTACATTTATTGATTTGCATATATTGAACCAGCCTTGCATCCCAGAGATGAAGCCCACTTGATCATGGTGGATAAGCTTAATTGACCTACTGGTCATTTAGGAACATATTAATTTCCATGTGTTTTTATAGTTTCCAAAATTCCTTTATTAATTGATTTCTAGTTTTACTCCATTGTGGTCAGAGAAGATGCTCTATGTTATTTCAATTTTTTGAACATTTTTTAAGACTAGTTTTGTGACCTAACATGTGGTCATATGGTCTATCTTTGAGAATGATCCATGTGCTGGGGAAAAGAATGTGTATTCTGTAGCGATTGAGTTAAATGTTCTGTAAATAAATTTTAGGTCCATTTGGTCTATAGTGCAGATTAAGTACAGTGTTTGTTGAGATTTGTCCAATGCTGAAAGTGAAGTGTTGAAGTCTCCAGCTATTTTTGTACTGAGGTATCTCTCTTTAGCTCTAATAATATATGCTTTATATATCTGAGTGCTCCAATGTTGGATGCATACATATTTACAGTTTGTTTGTTTGTTTGTTTATTGAGACAGGGTCTTACTCTGACACCCAGGCTGGAGTGCAGCGGCACAATCACCACTCACTACAACCGGTACTGCCCGGGCTCAAGCGATCCTTCTGCCCCAAATATCTGAGACTACAGGCATGCATCACCACACCCAGCTAATGTTTGTATATTTTGTGGAGATGTGGTTTTACCATGTTTTCTAGGCTGGTCTCAAACTCCTGAGCTCAAGAGATCTGCCCAACTGGACCTCCCAAAGTGCTATAATTCCAGGCATAAGCCATCACACCTGATCCCATATTTACAACTGTTATATCCTCTTGCTGAATTGACCACTTTATCATTAGCTAGCCATGTACTTTGTCTCTTCTTATAGTTTTTGTCTTGAAATCTATTTTGTCTGATACAAGTATAGCTATTCCTGCTCTTTTTTGGTTTCCCTTGGCGTGGAATAATTTTTCCAACTCTTTATTTTCAGTTTCTGTGAGTCCTTTCAGGTGAAATGTATTTCTTATAAGGAACAGATCACTGGGTCTTATTTATTTATCCATTCAATCACTATGTCTTTTGATTGAAGTTTAGTCCACTTACATTCAACGTTATTATTGATAAATAAGGACTTACTCCTGCCTTCTTGTTGCTTTCTAGTTGTTTTGTGGTCTTCTCTTCTTTCCATTGTGTCTTCCTTTTAGTGAAGGTGACTTCCTCTGGTGGTATAATTTAATTTCTTGCTTTTTATTCTTTTGTGTATTGGTTGCATATTTTTTGACTCGAGTTTACCATGAGGCTTGCAAATACTATCTTATAACCGATTATTTCAAGGTGATAACACTGTTTCATAAATAAACAAACAAAAAGAAAACTAATAAAAACTCTACACCTTAACTCTGTTCCACTGGCTTTTTAACTTTTTGTTGTTTCTATTTATATCTTATTGTACTATGTCTTCAAATGTTGTAGCTATAGTTTTGAATGGTTCACTTCTTGGTCTTTTTAGTCAGAGTAGTTTACACATACAGTTACCATATTATAATATACTGTGTTTCTCTGTGTGCTTACTATTACTAGTGAGTTTTGTACCTTAACAGATTTATTCCTCACTAACATTTTTTTGCTTATTAAAGTACTGTCCTTAGCATTTCTTGTAGGACAGCTCTGATATTGATAAAATCCCTCAGGTTCTGTTTTTCTGGAAATGTCTTTATTGTTCCTTCATGTTTGATGGATATTTTCACTGAATATACTATTCTAGGGTGATATGTGTGTCCCCATCCAAATTTCATGTTGAATGTAATCCCCAGTGTTGGAGGAGAGGCCTGGTAGGAGGTAATTGGATCATGGGGGCGGACTTCTCCCATGCTGTTCTTGTAATAGTGAGTGACTTCTCACAAGATTTGGTTGTTTAAAAGTGTGTAGCACCTCCCCGCTCGCGCTCTTCCTCATTCTCTGGCCATGTAAGATGTGCTTGCTTCCCCTTCACTTTCTTCCATAATTGTAAGTTTCCTGAGGCCTCCCCAGCCATGCTTCTTGTATAGCCTGCAGAACTGTGAGTCAATTAAACCTCTTTACATTATAAATTACTCTGTCTCAGGTAGTTCTTTATAGCAATACAAGAACGGACTAATACATAGGATAAAAGATTTTTTCCTTCAGCACTTTAAATATGTCATGCCACTCGCTCCTGGCCTGTAAGTTTTCCACTGAAAAGTCTGCTGTCAGATATATGGGAGCTCCATTGCATGTTGTTTCTTTTCTCTTGCTGCTTTTAGAATCCTTTCTTTATCCTTGACCTTTGGGAGTTTGATTACTAAATGCCTTGATGTAGTTTTCGTTGGATTAAATCTGCTTTGTGTTCTATGACCTTTTTGTACTTGGATATTGATATTTTCTTTAGGTTTGGGAAGTTCTCTGTTATTATCCCTTGAAATACTCTTTCTACTCCTATCTCTTTTTCTACCTCTTCTTTAAGGCCAATAACTCATTTGAAAAGACTTGGGTGTTGAGATCTAAGCTGTATCTGTATTAGCAGGGCACCCCAAGCACAGTAACGCTATGGTTCTTGCGTACTCCTAGAGGTACCAACTTGATGGTCTTGAATAAGATCCAGAAGAATTCCACAGATTACTAGGCAGAGATTCTTGGTTCCACCCTTTCTTTCTCCAAAACAAATAGAGTCTCTTTCTCTGTTCTGACCCACCTGAAGCTGGGGATGGGGTGACACAAACACCCCTGTGGCCACCGCACCTGGTATCATGTCGGGTAAGGCCTGATGCACTGAGTCTCACTCAAGGTTCACTATAACCATTACCTGACTACCACCTGTGTTTGTTCAAGGCCCTAGAGCTCTACAATCAGCAGGTGGTGAAGCCAGCCAGGATTGTTTTTTTTTTCTCTCTAGGGTGGTGAGTTCACCCAGGTTCTGGGTAGGTCCAGAGGTGCTATCTGGGGGCCCGGAACTGAAGTCAAACATCTTAGAAGTGTCCCTGGTGTTCTACTATGGCTGAGCTGGCACTCAAACCACAAGATGCAGTTCTTCTCACTTTTTCTTCCCCTTTCAACAGGAACAGGAGCTTCACTCCATGGTCACCATGAGCCTAGGCACATGGGAGGTACTCCAAGGCTACCACCAATGTTCCTTAGAGCCCAAAGACTCTTCAGTCAGCTTGCGGTGAATGCTGCCTGGCCTGGAACTCACACTTCAGGGTAGAGGGCTCCCCTCTCTCCTGGGGTAGGTCTAGAAATGCCATCCAAGAGGCAAGGCCTAGAATTATGGACCTCAGGAACTTGCTTGGTTCTCTGCTCCCTTGTGGCTGAGCTGGTACCTAACATGGAAGGCAAAGTCCCTTTTGCTTCTCCTTCAACTTTTCTCAAGCAGAGTGTCTTCCTATAACCACCACATCTGGGAATGTGCTGAGTCCCATCTGAAACCAGCAAATCTCAGAGGCTCACCCAAGGCCTTTGGTGTTACTACCTGGGTATTATTGCTCACTATTCAGGGCCTAAAATTTCTTTAGTCAGTTGATGATGGGTCCTCCTGGGAATTGGCCATTTCCTTTAAGGCAGCTGGTTCCCTTCTGGCTGGTTCCCCTCGGGGTTGTCTAGAAATGTCTTCCAGGAGCCGAGGTCTGGAAAGGGGCCTCATTACTCTGGTGCCCTGTGCGCTGTGGCTGAGCTGGTATCCAAAATGCTAAAGAAGCTCTTGTTAACTCTTCCCTCCCTCTCCTCAAGTGGAAGGAAGGAATCCTTTTTGTAGCCACAAGCTCTGCAGCTTGGGGTTGAGGAAGAGATGGCACAAACATTCCCTTAGCTGCCCCAGCTGATGTCTCAGTAGATTGCATGCAAGTCCACTGGAACTGAACCCAGTTCAGCACTAGGACTCACCTAGAAGTTGCAGTTCTTGTGGCCTAGATTGTCTCTCAAATTTATTTAGAGCCACCAGAGCACTTCAGCTCTCAGTGGCAATGCTTGGTGGAACTTCCAATTGCTTAGATGGGCGATGCTTCTCTTACTAGGGATGGTTTAAATACCCGCTCCATGGGCTGCCATCAGCTGAGTTCAGGCTGATTTTGCTTTCTGCCATGACAAGGCAGCACTGAGTTCAATGCAATGTCTCATAATTGCTGCGCTCTCCCTCTACCAAGTCCACAGATTCTCTCTCCACACCATGTGGTCACTGCTGGGAGATCAGTAGGAGGTTGGCGGGTGGAAGGCCGTTGAAAATTCAAAACTGCCTTTTCTACACAATTCCAGTGCCTCTTTCAGCAATGGGAAGTTAAAACCAGGTACTGTGTGTGCTCATCTAATTTTTGGTTCTTATAAATGTGCTTTAGATGTGTGGAGATAGTTGTTAAATTTGTGTCCTTTCCAGGAGGGTGATCTGTCAAGCCTTCTATTTGGCCATCTTGCTCCACATCTTTCTCATTTATTATATTTTGATAAGCAGTGTTTTCATATATTAATGCTAATATAACATAAATGTTTATGTATTACTTATATAAATGTTCATATATTAACCTTGATATATGAAAGCACCCTCTACCAAACCAGAGTACATATTAAAATATTATTATTGTATATAATATATAATATAATGTATTCCAAGCATTCCTCAAACACACTGTGTTAGGCAATCACCTACCCTACTTTACCTATAAAACCAACTCTTCTCCCAACTGAAAGGCATGTATTAGAGAGCCCAGCTATTGTTGGCCTACCAAGCATGCAGCCAGTTGGCTATAGCTTTCAGTGCCAGAATATCACAGGATCATCTGAAAGTTGTTTGGTCAGTTGTAGACTAAAATTATACAAAACTAATTTCCTCTCCCTATGGAAATATGTCACAAGAATAAATGAGATAATTTAGGAGAAACACTTTGAGATCTTACAAAGAAAACCCATTCTATTTATTCAGGTTATTGTAGTTTTTAGTATGATTTTTAAAATGCTATATTGAAATTGGCCTGAAGGTAAGATCCAGCACTTTGCTATTATTGTATTCAAACATAAAGCTTCTGCAAAATCGGTTGCAATTTGCTTCCAGGCTACCAAGATATGGTGGGATCTCTAATTTCACTGAATTTGAGGTTGTGGAATTGCTTCCCTTTTTAAATCTGTGTGTAATGTAAACGGTTTACTTCATAAATAAAGGGCATTTTTCAAGTTGACATATTGCAATTTTCAATAGAAATGTAAGCTAAGTTGATGAATTCATTAGGAGGCATACAGTAAGGTGATGCTCATTTATTTCCAAGGGATGAATACTTCAT
Organism: Gorilla gorilla gorilla; assembly: GCF_029281585.2. NCBI lineage: Eukaryota > Metazoa > Chordata > Mammalia > Primates > Hominidae > Gorilla > Gorilla gorilla. Next base: position 176,427,166 of record NC_086017.1, read on the forward strand.
GAATCCTAGTTTGTTTTTATTTTTATTGTTTTCTTTCTGTACAAAAGAACAAAAATTCTAAGTTGCCAAAGGGAGGAAATATAGGTAAATAGAAGCCTGTGAATGGAGAAAAAGAAAAACTTGCTACAGCAAAGACTATATTAATTTAAATGCTATCTTCCAATTTTGTGTATACACTGAAGGCAGAATCTTTTCTGCTCTGAGGCATTCTTGCATTTCTGTTTTCTGATACTAAGTCTCCTTCCTCAGTTACCTAAACTCTACAGAGAGATACTACTCAGGGCTGCTCAATCTCAGAGCATAAATATGGGATCTAAATAGCAGGTCCGAAGCATTACTTTACAGCCTGATGACAGATCAATTTTTCCCCCTTTTATTATCTCCTTCATTCTCATGGGATCATTTGTATCTGACAGAGAACAGCCTGCCTTCTAGAACAGGGATGTCCTTATTTATCCCTGAACCATGCCTTACCAGAAGCAGAACTTCCTCTTCAAGGAAAAGTTAGGGACCCAGTTTCACATCTGACATTTCTGGATTGACAAAAATATAAAGTTTTCCTCTATTTCTATATTTTTTCTGTGAAGAAATAGGCTGAGTTCCACAAAGGGTCATAAGGTGTTTCATATTTGAGATATTAATACCTTATACAAAGAATTGTAACCCACCAAAATAATGTCACAGACAAAATTTATACAATAGAATGAAAACATAAATGTTCTGATATAATCCGTATGCAGTCATAAATCTCTTAAAATTAAAATGTATATATTGGCCAGGCATGGTGGCTCACACCTGTAATCCCAGCACTTTGGGAGGCTGAGGCGGGCAGATCATGAGGTCAGGAGATCAAGACCATCCTGGCCAAAATTGTAAACCCCGTCTCTACTAAAATACAAAAAAATTAGCCGGGTGCGGTGGTGTGCAACTGTAGTCCCAGCTTGGAGAGGCGGAGGTTGCAATGAGCTGAGTTTGCGCCACTGCACCCCAGCCTGGTGACAGAGCAAGACTACGTCTCAAATAAATAAATAAATAAATAAATAAATAAATAAATATATAAAACAATACTCCTCAACTGTTAGAAAATGATATACATTATATTCGTGAATATAGTGAGAATACCATTTTCATGTCTATGTTCTATTAGCACTATCAATATAATGTGTTCATATTGTTAGAGTTAGTACTGCTAATGTAAATCTACATTAACAGAAAATGTAACATGGTTGACAAAAATCTGTTTTAAGAAAATAAAACAGATATTTGTAGTACACATTTTCAAGCAGTTGGCACAAAATAGAGTAAGAATATGCATATGTATTATATAAACACACACCATATACATATACATATATATTTTTATATATGGTTAAAGAGATGAATAAGTGTAAATTGTGTGGGTAGTTTATTATAATAAGCAAAGGAATTTGTTTCCCTTTATATTTGAAATAATTTTGGCAGGAAGTTACTAACCTAGGAAACCATAAGTTCTCCAGACCATTAGAATCTCTTGTAGTTCAAGGCTTCCAAATTGTGGGACTTATTTGATTATTACTTCTAAATCATCAGTTGTAGATACCTGCTTATAATGACATTTCTAAACCTGAGCTGGAGTGGTGAGGGAAAGGTAAGTTGAGAATTTTCTATTATGCTCCTCCCTATTGGAAATGGCTATATTTTGCAAAGAAAAAAATTGAGGTTAATCTTTCTCTAAACTTTTTTTTAAATATAAATGGCTCTAGAAAGAGAGTTGTGCTAGCTGCTGACTTATGCTTAAAGGTTACAAGTTCCTTGACTTAACATAATGACCTCCAGTTCCATTCATGTCCTTGCAAATGACAGAATCTCATTCTTTTTTATAGTATTCCGTTGTATATAAGTACAACATATTCTTTCTCCATTCATCGATTAATGGGCCACTTAGGTTGCTTCAAAATCTTGGCTATTGTGAACAGTGCTTCAGCAAACATGGGAGTGCAGGTATCTCTTTGATATACTCATTCTCTCTCTTTTGGATATATATACACAGCAGTGGGATTGACAGATGATATGACTAAAAGAATATAAATGAATTACTTGTTACACAAAGGATAAATGCTTGAGGGGATGGGTACCCAAATTTTCATGATGTGGTAATTATGCATTTTATGCCTGTGCCAAAATATCGTATGTATCCCCATAAATATATGAACCTACTATTTAACCACAAAAATTAAAAATTAAAAAAGTCATAGACAAAATTTACAAGTTCTTAAGATTTATTGTGGAAGAATCTTTAATTTAGCATATTATTTGTGTAACTAATAATGAATCTATGGATATTGGAATAGAAATTTCCATCATATAATTCTGATTTTTAAATTTTTTTTGCCTAGAAAAGCAATCTTTAAAATTTTAACTAACAAGAATATTTTGTGCTACACTCTTGGGGAAGTTTTTTATAATAAACTTCATATTTAAAAAGTTATTAATTGATGAACCTGATATGAAAAATATAATGCCACTGGCTTGTACTGTTTTTATATTTGAATTTTATCATAATTCATGCTATGCAATTTCTGTTACTATTAATGTAAATAATCAAATCTATTTTATTAGAACAGGGCTAACATAAGATCATGACCAGGCTATTAGCAAATTTATTTCTTAAATAAAATTACTTTAAAAGAGATAATCACTATTGACAGAAGATGAATGCTTTTTAAAAACCTGCTTTCTATGGGAAAAATGTGGTGTGTGCAATTCAAATATTTGGAAAATACAAGCATACTTTCTCTTAATAGTAGAAAGACTTCCATTTAATCCAACAGTCTTTATTGTTAACAAGCATAAACAGGATCCTAACTAATGAATTGCTGGCATTTAAATTTTGCAGAGATTTTCATGATTTTGTCCTGATGTGTTTTTGATTCTCATATAAACAAAAATTATAAAGAAGTCAGTTTCAGGAGAGGCGGCAATGACCATTTTAAGATAAAATAATTAAACTAACATCTATCAATCAGTGAGTGCTTAGTATAATACAGGCATCATAAATTCTTTATAGTGGTTGATTTTTTTCAACACCTGTGAGAAGTAGACAATATTTTACCCATTTAAATTGATAAAAATAACTTTGAGAAGATTGAATAACTGCTCACAAAATCATAGAGTTAACAAATTTTATTGTCAGTTTGCAAATCCAGATATTAATTATTTCAATAACTATGACCTTAACCACTTTTCCATACTGCCTTTTGAAGTGTGGTTCAGAATGAAAAAATGAATTGTCTGATTGGACACTGGAACTAGTCACCTGTTGTTTGTAACTTGGGAGAAAACAAAAGAATATAAAAACTGTCAAATCATAGAAATTTAAAGCTGGCAACATAATTTTGAGTTCATATAGTCCAAACCCTCTAATTGAGAACACTGAGACCCAAAGTGGAAAATGGCCAAATGGCATTACAAGCAAATCACATCAAATAAGCATCTAATTCATCAATAGTTGCTTTTATAGTCTAACTCTGTAATGAGAGCCTAATACGTCATAAGATCAGTCTTTGACTGCATTAAAGAGATGTTCGGTGAGATGAGATTTTGATGAGAAGGCAATGATGGAGAATTTTGAACCTAGTCATCAAGTTATCCACAGCATTTACAAAACAAAACAAAATAAAAACCGTTAGTCATTATAATTAGTATTTTTTCAAATTTAGACAAAAACATATTGAGCATCTTCAAAGCAACAGACCCTGTTTTAGGTGTTACCACATTTATTATTTCATTTAATACAAACATATTTGAAACTATTAACATGATCAGTTACATAGGATTAATATTAAACTCTGTTGGCAAGCATAGTCATTTTAGAATTATCCACCAATTCCACATTCATAATCGTAAATTTACAAATTCACTTAATGGCAGTATAGTGTGAATACTAATCCTTTTTAATCCTGGCTTTATTGAAATATAATTGACAAATAAAAATAATATATATTTAAAATGTACAACATGATATTTTATATATGTGTAACTTTCTTCCAAGAATTAAGCTAATTAATACATCCATCACCTCTCAGTTACCATTATTTTGTGTGTATGGTGAGATACTTAAGAAGATTAGCACATTTTAAATATACAATAAAGTATTATTGATTATAGTCACCATGCTGTACATTAGATCACTAGAGCTTATTCATCTTGCATAACTTAAACTTTGTATCCTTTGGCCAATATCTTCCCATTTCTTTCCATTCCTAGCCCCTTGCTACCACCATTCTACTCTCTACTTTTATGAGTTTAGCTTTTTTTATATTTCACATATAAGTGAGATCATGTAGCATTTGTCTTCTTGTGTGTGACTTTTTTCACGTAGCATAATGTTCTCCAGTTTCATCCATACTGTTGCAAATGGTAGGATTTCCTTCTTTTTTAAGGCTGAAAAATATTCCATTATATGTGTGTTATATATATGTAATATATGTACATATATGTAATATATATAATGCATGTACATATAGGTAATACGGGTGATGCATATGCATATGTGTAATGTATGTACATGTGTATGATGTGTGTACATATATGTAATGTATGTGGTGTGTGCATATATGTAATATATGTGATGTATGTACGTGTGTGATGTATGCACATATATGTGGCCTGTGTATATATGTAGTATATATGTACATATAAGTTAGAAATAGGGATCATTCTGAGAAATGCATCATTAGGTGATTTCATCATTATGCGCACATCAGATTGTACCTACACATCCTAGATTATACAGCTTACTACGTATGTAGGGTATATGGTATAGCCCGTTGCTCCTAGGCTACAAACTTGTACAGCATGTTCCTGAACTGCATACTGTAGGCAACTGTAACAACATTGTAAGTATTTGTGTAGATAAAAATATCTAAATATATAAAATGTATAGTAAAGGTATGGTATTAAAATTTTGTGGGACCACTCTCATACATGTGGTTCATCAGTGACCAAAACATCATTATGTGATAATATGTGTATAGTGCATGACTCTCTCTCTCTCTGTATATATGCATACATATGCACATACACAACATATGAATGAATAAAGAAAATTTGCATGAATGTGTATGTGTGTATATATACACATATTTGTACACACACACACACACACACAAATTTTCTTTATCCATCCATATGTTGTCAATGGACACTTAAGTTGTTTCCACATCTTGACTATTTTGAAGAATGCCACAATGAACATGAGAGTGCAGATATCTCTTCAACACACTGACTTTATTTCCTTTGAAAATATACCCAGAAGTGGAATTGCTAGATACATGGTAATTCTGTTTTTAATTTTTTGAGGAACTTCCATACTGTTTTCTGTAACAGCTGTAACTACTTACATTTCTACCAACAGTGTACAAATGTTCACTTTTCTATACATCCTTACAAAATAGTTATGTTTTATCTTTTGAAAATAACCATCCTAACAGATGTGAGGTGATATCTTCTTGTGCTTTTGATGTGCATTACCTTGATAATTAGTGATGTTGAACATGTTTTCATATATCTATTGGTCATTTATATGTTTTCTTTTGATAAATGTTTATTGAAGTCCTTTTTTCCATTTAAAAATTATGTTATTTGTTTTTTTCCTATTGAGTTGTTTGAATTCCTTACAGTATATGTAGGATATTAACGCTGTCTTAGTTTAGGCTGCCATAACAAAACACATTAGACTAGGTAATTTGTAAATAGAAAAGTATTTCTGAAGTTCTAGTCACTGGAAAGTTTAAGATCAAGACAACAGCAGATTCAGTGTCTGGTAAAGGTTCATTCCTTATACATGGTGGCTTTTAGCTGTATGCTCACACAGTGGAAAGGCAAAGGGACAATCAAGCTCCCTGGTACCTCTTTTATAAGGGCACTGATCTCATTCTTGATGGTGGAGTCCTCACAATCTAATCAACTTTCAAAGGCCCCAAGTCTTAATACCATCAAATGGGGGATTAAGTTTCAACATATGAATTTGAAGGGGATGCAAGCATTCAGACCATAGCAAACCTCTTAACACATATATGGTTTTCTTTCTTTTCTATGTATTTATTTATTTTGGGAAGTTCTGTCTCTGTCACTTAGGCTGGAGTGCAGTGGGGCCACCTCGGCTCACTGCAACCGCTGCCTCCCAGGCTCAAGTCATCCTCCCATCTCAGCCTCCCCAGTAGTTGGGACTTGAGGTACATGCCACCATGCCCAGCTAATGTTTGTATTTTTTTGTAGAGAAGGGGATTTCACCATATTGCCCAGGCTGGTCTTGAACTCCTGATCTCAAATGATCCACCCACCTCGGCCTCCTAAAGTCCTGGGATTGCAGGCCTGAGCCACTGCACCCAGCCAGATGTATGGTTTTCAAATATTTTCTCTCATTCCACAAGTCATAGGGTGTCGTTTCACTCTGCTGATTGTTTCTTGTGGGATGCAGAAGCTTTTTTCAAAGCATTTTTTCTAATGCTTTGGAAAAAAAAATTACCTTTAGTACTTAGATATGCCTTGGTATATCAAAATAATTCTTAAGCCATTGGTTGTGTTTACATCACTATACAAGTTTTCATATGCCACAATATTATACTGTATTTTATGAGTGATTTAAAGGAGCTTCAGGAACAATTTTGTTTATAAATAATTTTTCTGTGATGATTTTGTGACTTCATATTCATAGAATAGTTTAATTATGTCTATCTACCTATCTATATGATTTATTAGAACAAAAATATTGAGTAAATATACATGTGACCCGGAACCAAAGTTTCTAGATAATTGTTTCAGATATTATTGTCCTTAATCTGCACTGTGGGATGTTGCTGAAAATACAGATTCTTGGATCTGCTTCAGACCAACTGAATCAGACTCTGAGGGCTTGATCCATGGATCTGCATTTTTAACACAACTCTTCGTGATTTATATGCATGCTAAAGTTGAGAAGCCTTACTCTACATTTTCTAGTCCAAAGCTTTCCCACACTGCTAGAGATGGGTTAAGTTAGTAGCTATGCAAAGTTTTCCCTTGCTTATTTCTGCTGCATAATGTTGGAGATTTCATTTCACATGAAATCAAAGGTTTTGATAATGGACAAGAATGTTCAACACTCAATGGGTTTAAGGAATTTTAAAATATTACAATTGTGGAAAACTTTTAAAAACAGACTTTTAAATATATGAGGTGGAGGTCAAGAGAAGGACAAAGTAAAATGACCTTTCATAGGGGTATGTTTTGTGAACTAGAAATGAAGAATAAACTGCTTCCCTCATTCTCACATAATGAAAACCTTTATACAATCAAATTAAATAAATAACTTTAAGAAGAGAAGTTATTATTTAGTGATTAATGGATATCCTGCCCTCCTTTGTAATAGAGTCCTTGAATTGCAGTCATGGAAATCATCTTAATAGGTCATCTTGCCCTTCTCTTGACCTGCAAACCTGATGTAGTTAAAAGTCTATTTTTAAAAGATTTCCACAACTGCAATATTCTGAAATCCTTTGGAACTCACTTAGTGTTGAACAGCCTTTTCCATTATCAAAAGCTTCTTTCTTCCCTCCCTGTTTAACAATTAAAATTCATTTTTCTCTGTTATGTTTTCAATGAAAATGGGAAATAGCTGGTCACCACAATCTGTGGAACAACTCTTCATTGAAGACTATTAATAATGTCCCTTTCATCAGTCCTTCTCAAGCTGAAATGATATAAGTTCTTTTAATCCTTCTTAGAATTTTCCTATTTTTTAATACTTCATTTATTTCTTTTATTCTATCCTGAGCTCACTTCCTTCTTCTTAAGTTCTGGGGTGTGAAACTAGACACAGTAGGATTTCACTGGTGCTGAATATAATGGGAGGATTACCTTGCTGTCCATATTTACTGTACTCCTGTTTATGCATCCTGTAGAACTCTGAGAAGTGCAGGTAAGATGTAAATGGATGGCCTGATGTTCATGGTCTCGAATAATTTCATAGCATTTCTCATAAAGATATGGATGTTATTCCCAGGAACCTGGCCAGTTTGTATCATAGGTAATTACTTTCTGCCTATCTATAGCATTCTAAGTTTCAATTAGATGAATTATTCTTCACTTTCACTGGTAAAGACATTATTGCAAAAGTTGTTTGAGCAGAACAGAACAGTTCTGCATTTTAAAAGAGGGAGAGAGGACCACTTTATGCTCAGTTTGTAAAGAGGCTAGCGTTCCTTAGGAGTATGAAAGACAGTAATAAAGAGTCCTGCTTCCCCAGCTAATGCACAGGGTCCAACATGATCCGTATTTATTTCTGTTTTACCCTTATATGGCTTAGTTATCCTAAATCTTAACAAGAAAATCTTCCTTGATAATGGCCCTTCTTTGCCAATTCCAGTGAAATTTTTAGTAAAAGATGTTTAAAATAGAACATGATATTCACAAGTTCATAAGTCAGATTTGCACATGTTGCATTGATCTAACTAAAAATGTAGAGAATTTACATTTGCTTTTGCTTGTTTTATTTGTTGTCTTCTTTCATTCTGGATAAACGCAAAGAAATTATATACACTCATAGTTCTGTAAAACCATACTGAGTATTTATGTGTCAGTGCAAGCATCCATCTGTCACCAGAGGTTCTAAAACAAGTTAGAGCAGTCTGGCTTTCTATGTATTCTCTGTCTTTTCAGAATAATTTTTTCTATGCCATTTCTTTTAAAAACGTTGTCTTAGGTATTATCTCATTTAAACCCAAAGACTTTCTTTTTGTATTCCCTCTCCTTTTCTCCCTGCACCCCTTAGAATTTTCACGTCTTTGTTTTAACCCATTTGTATTTTCATACAGTCTGCAGACCCTTGAATGTAGGAGAAGACCAGATGACCTGTGCAGCGGATCTTTTTGTGAAGAAACGCAACTTCACAAGCACAGCCTTATCATCTCATTCCTCACGTTTTTCCCTACTTTCCGACTCTGCTGCATTCTTTCCCCTCTCAAGTCTGCTTATAGGAACTTAGGGAAGTTTTACAAAACATTAAATGTTTACTCTCCATCTTAAAACTCTAAATGTCACCTTGCCATTCTCATGTTTTAATAGAATCTACTGCCTCTAGGATAAAATCTATATTTCTTTGTACACATTTTATAATTTGTATTATGCTCTGCTATGCTGAAATCGTCTCCTTTTCAGCTTCTCTGGTCTCTTCCACACTGCCGCTACTCCAAATTGTTATTTCCCAGTTTATGTTTGTTTTCCTCCTTTTGCTTTTAAATGCATCTTGGTATGGCTGAAAAATTATATAATCTTTCTAGTAATTAGGTGCAACTCATGCATTTCATGCATTTGTGAGGCTTATCCACATTTCCACTTGCAGAACTTTGTTTCCTTCTTCATGTTTCTATGGCCATTAAAAAATATTTTTTACAGCATTTAACATGTTTTAAAATATGTTTTGTTTTGTTATCTGCCTTTTGTTCTAGAATTTGTTTTTTAGATATCATGATTATATAATCATTTATTTATTCATTCATTCATTTATCCAGTAATGAAGACATTCCAGAGGTCAGGTACTATACTGTGTGATGTAACACTGATGAAGGAAACAAAGGTCATATTTTATGCTGTTGCTTTTCTTTTTCTTCTTTTTTTTTTCCTTTGGGAGAGAAGAAGATAAAAAAAATAAGTGGACAAATAAGTTTATTCCAGGTTGTGATAGAAAACAGAAAAATGCAATAAAAAGTGATTTCATATTTGGTCTATATCTAGGAAGATGTTCAGCAAAAGCATATCTGAGGATATGACTCTTAAGCTGAGATCTGCATGATGAGAAAGCTTTACCTCTGAAGATCTGGGAAAAGAGAGTTTCAGACAGAGGAAACAGCATATGCTGAGGTACAAGCAGTAGGATGAGCTTGCTATTTGGAGAACTGGAAAGAGGTACAGTGTAACAAGAATATGGTAAAGGTAGATGAGCATAGTCAGAGATGAGATAGGAGGGGTACTCAAGAACCGTACTTAACTATGTTGTTAATAGAAGTTCTTCAGTAAGAAAATTGAGACCTTGTCTGAAAAAATAATATATTTTTAATATTATTTTAATGTTTATAATATATTATATTTAATAGCTTAACTATGTAATGAAGGACACTGGACAAAGAAACTGAATAATAGATTTTGATTCATAAGCTGTAAATATTTGAATCTAATAATGGCCAAAGCACTTTCACATGTTACCTGCATACTATAAAATAGGATCCACGTCAGAGACAATCTTTTTACACCATAAATATATAAAATGAGTTTGAAGCTGTAAAAAAATAGAGAATGTTACTATAGACAGGCTAATCATGCACACTGCTCTTTTGTAATTCTTAAACAAATTTGTAAAGGAGAAAATAAAAAGACATTTTAAAAGGAAGAGAGCTATTAAAATGTGGAAACAAATTGGGTGATTCGTGAATATCTTTCTTTAAATATTATCAACATGTATTGGACCATAATCTCTTAAAAGACAAATTATTTTATTAGTTTTTATTAGTTTTTGTTAAGTATTTAATTAATATTCCTTTCATAGATATTTAATTAAATAAAAATATATACCCCATGTTATATTTTAAACATTCACCTTCATTTGCTTAGGCAATTAAAGTACCTTTTTAAAAATCCCAGAAATTGAAGTACAACTTTTTGTCTATTATTCACTTTCACAACAATATTAATTTGTACTTATTATCTATAAAATGTGTTGGACTCAATCCCCAAATAATTTTCTACATTTATTTTTTCTTTTCTGAAAAATAATCATTGAGAGTGGCCTATCGTAATTAAAAAGTAAAACAAATCACATAATGATATTCTAAAGACAGAAAAATGCCACAGTACAGGACTGTTTTCTGTTATGAAGCATTTGGCAGATGGAGGAGATCACTGTGATTATTGATGAGTGGGAAGTAAGAACATCTCCATATTGTACCATGGACAAGTGTCAGATGACAAGTACATTTTTTTGTGGAAATTTTGATGGAATCTAATATTTTGCTTTTATAGTCAAGTGGTTGTGCTCAGATAATCCCCACTTTGAGATTCTCTAATGATGCCTGACATATATCAGAGGCCAGGAATTCCCTGCAATATTTCTTTAGACTTGTCAACCAGATTTATTCATAAATGAGAATAAATGAGCATGTCAGCATAAGTTATTGTGGTAATTTGTGAAATTCTTAATGAGATATTTTCAGAGCTCATAAAGGAAAGAGCTATGTCATTAAATTACTGCACAATAATTTTATTTTGATACAGTAAGTGAGCTGATATTTTATCAGAAATGACACTCTGATGCATCAGTGAACTGAAGATGAACAATTAAATGTTCCAGTGAAAGAGGTCTGATGATATTTAAAGGTAAAGATTTGCAAAAGAATGTGAAGTAAGAAAAAATGATGATTATTCGTATACATCGAATACATTTTTAATTTATTAGAAGGGTGGCAAGGTGCGGTAGCTCACGCCTGTAATCCCAGCACTTTGGGAGGCCAAGGCAGGCGGATCACCTGAGGTCAGGAGGTCAAGACCAGCCTGGTCAACATGGTGAAACCTCATTTCTACTAAAAATACAAAAATTAGCTGGGCGTGGTGGCAGGCTCCTGTAATCCCAGCTACTCAAGAAGCCGAGGCAGGAGAATCACTTGAACTCGGGAGGCGGAGTTTGCAGTGAGCCAAGATTGTGCCACTGCACTCCAGTCTGGGTGACAGATCATCAAGGTTTGCACACCTCAAAGACAATGCATAAAATAGTTACACCCTCCATAAATAAGGGCCTAAGAGTCAAAACAGGAAAATGTGCATATTGATTGGCTTTCATGATACATCATTATAAGCATAACTCATAAACACATTCCTTTTAACTGTGGCTTTATTTTGTCTCCCTTAATTTATCCAGATACATAGACACCTTTCTAAAATCACTCACCTATGGCTTTTATTTAACTCAGTTAGAAGATCCTTACTGGCTTTAGTCCTTGAATAAAAGCTGGGCCGGATCAGTAAGACCTGGTGCGTGCTAATTCTAAACCTAAGCAATAGACTGAGACTTCATACGAGAATGTCTGTTGGGAACTTAACTGGAGATTGGGCTGGAGGTAAGGAACTGAGGATGCACTTAGATATAAGAGGTTCCCTGCCCCAGCAGAGCCTGTTATTTAAGTAGAGAGTAAGAGACACACATAAAAGAAAAGTGAGTTGTAAATGAGTGCACTAAAAAAGTGCTGTAGTTCTTTAGAAAGAGAAGAAACAGAGAGGAAGGTGATAGTTAAGAAGACCATGGAGAGGAATGCCTGCAAATGGGACATAAAGCAAAGGCAATAATAATACTTTTTGCATGCTTTACAGTTAATGCAAACATTTTATATGTATTATTTAATTTCCTTATTGCAAGAACCATGTCACAAGAACATTATTAATTTGCTCATTTTTAAGCTACTGATCCTCAAGGAATTTCATAGTAAAGTTGGGAGTCAAATTCAGGCCTTCTGTTTTATTACTTTACAATTTGTGCTACAGTGCTATTCAATGGAGTACTTAGACCATGAGGTAGGCCTTTTATGGGAAACATTACCAAAACCATGGAGGCAGGAAGTGGTAAAAAGCATGGGACCTAGCATTCAGATCCTGTCTTTACTCCGTTTTAGCTATGAGGCCTCTGACAAATTACTATGCCTCCATGTTGTCTATAGATCATAAAAATAGTATTACTCATTCACAAGGTTGTTTTGAGATTAAACAAAACAGTATCTGCAGACATTAGACTAATATCTGGCACATATTAGGCCAATAGTTCTAAAATTGGGGGTTTTAGATAGCAATTACAACTTAAAAATTATTGTATACCCTAAAGGATTCATGTAGATTATAGTTATCAATATTTACAATATAAGAATTAAAAATATTTCTTTATTAATTTAAAATTGCGGTAGTAAACTCATTACAAGCTAAACTAAGTAATGTTTTTTAGGAAAAAGATTATGTTTTACAGACAAAAATATTAATTGATAAAAATAGCATTGTTTTTCGTTTTTGCAGGTCTCTGTACTCTAGGACTTAATAAAACAGAGCTGAATTATTCTATCTGTTTCTGCATGCAATCTGGTGCGCAATGCTGTGTTTGCAGACCTATGTAAAGAAAATCTGGTCTCACACAGATACGTAGTTGGAAAAGGGATGGATATTTTCAAAAGCTTTTCATGTAATTGTAGCTACTCTCCTTTGATGCTACACCAAAACTTGGCATATGATAGTTTCTTAATGTTTAACTGCAAGGTGAAATCTGAAATCATATCAATGAACTTTTGAAATCCAATGATGTATCATATTCTTTGAATGCATCCTTACTGATGCATAACTTTGTATCATCACATAAGGATCATTTGAAAAATGCTGGTTTATTGATTTATGCCAGTCTTCAAATGTTAAACACATTTGATTACGCAACATCAGAAAATCACATTTATTGTCACCAACAATTGCTTTAGGGAAGTCTCGAATTATTAGAAAGATCTTAAGCTTATGATGACAGATGTAAGTTTTCTGTACTTCTCATTTTTGCTTGAAATCTTGAATTTTTTTTCTTTTCTTTTTTTTTTTTTTTTTTTTGAGACGGAGTCTCACTTTGTTGCCCAGGCTGGAGTGCAGTGGCGTGATCTCGGCTCACTGCAAGTTCCGCCTCCCGGGTTCATGCCATTCTCCTACCTTAGCCTCCTGAGTAGCTGGGACTACAGGCACCTGCCACCACGCCCGGCTAATTTTTTTGTGTGTGTGTGTTTTAGTAGAGACGGGGTTTCACTGTGTTAGCCAGGATGGTCTCAATCTCTTGACCTCGTGATTCGCCCGCCTTAGCCTCCCAAAGTGCTGGGATTACAGGCGTAAGCCACCGCCCCTGGCCGAAATCTTGAATATTATTATTAACAACAAACAATGTCAGTTGTTTTCTTTTAAGGGTAAGCTTACTTTGTTCATTTTTAAAAGCATTTCTGCCAAATATCCTCTGAATAATTGTAGTTAGTCTGTCAATTGTTCTTTCAAGTAAAAATGATTTTCCATGTAAAAAGCAAAAGCAACTAGTTCAGCTCTAAAATCACATCACATAATTGAATAACTGCTGTTTCTCATGATGATCATCATACTTTAGTGTGCAGCAGAAGCGCTTATACACACTTTCCATGCTTCATGGCCGTCCTTATGTGAATCTGAATCTGGCTTTTTTTTTTTTTTAACTATGAGTGTGTGGTGGTGAAGAATACAGTGACTAATAGTACAGTATGGTACAACTTCCTTGATTTGTGCCCAGAAACCATCAGTTTTCTTCATCACTGATTTTGCACCTTGAGTGCAAATGTCAACGCTATGAAAATTGGAAACTACATTTTAGCATTACAAAAATAGTTTTGACCTCATAACCCCATGGATGTGTTTTGGGACTTCCAGGAGTCTTGATCACATTTTGAGAACTATTGCACTAGGCTTTCATATTAGCTACTATTACTGTTAAGAAGAAAGTGCCAAGGTTTGTCCAAAAAATTGGTAGGCTAGGTAAACGTGAATGACAAAATCATGTAGGAAATACATTTGGAAAGTATGAGTCAGATTTAGAGAGTTCTGTTGTATAAGTGGCTCTGTGTTGAAAAATCACTGACATAAGATATTACATGTTTTCTAGGCCATATGAAGAAGTCCCGATGAAGTATAGAGGGATGATTCTACACAAAATAAATACAGCAGTCAAATGGATATAGTCTGTGTAGTTAAACGGTCACACAGTGTTTGCAGATCTGAGTTATTCACTATTGTACAAGTGTGTTATTTTTGTGGATCTAATTTCACCATGGTAGATGTGTATGCCTTTATATGATATTCCTCCATAGTACCTAACCCAAAAGACAAGGCAATTACATATATTTACTGAGTAATTATGGACTAGTATGCAGCTCACATTTTATGGTTCAACTCTGTGTGCTTTAGTAACATAAACACAAGAGTGAGTGTATATTTAATAGACGTAATGTTTGAAAGTTTTATCTAGGTAACATTTCTTTTATATGCTTCTTAAAAAAAGTATTTTCTTGTCCCTTCTCTGTATATGACCTCTCATTTACAATTATATTTACCTGGAAAAAATTTATTAATCATGTCTGTTTTGTTCATTATATTGAAATCATCTTTAAAATTTAGAATTTACTTATTTATATAGTACTTTGTGTTTTATAATAAACTTTTTGATATAACATTTTCTTATTAATATTCTGAAGAGTTCTGTGAAATTTGAGCTCTTATCCCCGTTTAACTGTACTTTATACATGAGTCTCAAACTCCAAAGCTGAGAATTTAAAATCAAGCTTTTAACATAGAATTTCTGATTTTTGCTTAATCTTAAAAACACTTATGGTTACCTTCATTTTAAATTTTAAGTTGAAACTATACAATTTTTCACACTGCTGTATAAAATTAAAATGTTAAAACCCTCTCCAAAATATACTTGTTAATCTGGCATGGTGAAAAAGCATTGTAAAACTACTGTAAAGCTGCTTGCAGCTCAACCTCTGTTTGCCAGCAGAGGTTGCTCTTAGGTTAGCGATTACCTTGAGATTACATTATATTAAGACTATTAAGCAGATGAATGGAAGCTACATTATGATGTAACTATGGAGAAGTTATATTTAAATAAAATAATAACTACGTGAGTGACTCTCACATGTGTTAATCTCCACATTCTTAGAAATTATGCTCTTTACAAAGATATCTCTGTAGCTGAGCAGAAAGTGACATTCTTGAAACAGTTTATGGTTTGCCAGGAGAGAAGAATTGCTAATTTAGAAAATCAAAAAAATTGAGGCATATCTTTAGTTTGCTTAAAAAAATTGCAAATTAATACAAATCTGTTTGAACAAATGTGAAAACACAGGTAATTGCATATATATGAAAAATATTTTGTAACAGACATTTAAAACACTTTTAAATTAAAATAACTGATTTATTCCGGAAGACTCAAAATGTCAGAGATTATCATAAAACAGAACTTTGTACTTATTTTTAGGAAAATAAAGCTTTGAAACAAGAAAAACATCCTACAATATTTTCTGCAAATTTGAAACCGAGAAGTATTCAAAGTGCTGTTTTATCTATTATCTATCTATCTATATCTATCTATCTGGCATTACAGTGTTAGTACACTTTTACAGGTAAAACATAAATAAAACACAGTTTAATTTTAAAATGTCACTCTGGAAAAACATAGTATATGTATCATAATTAATACCATAATTAAAGGTATTTATTAGAAATTAGAGTCCTCATATTCCTTCTTTACATTTTTTATGAGTTTATTTTTCTCATAATTTCTTATGTTATTTAATGCTAATATTTAAAAATAATACTGATTTGTTTGTAAGTATTATGAATGAATGTAGATCTCATTGACATTAGTTTTATAGTAAGCAGGTTTTAATAGAATACCAGTGTTAAATATTCTAGGAGAATTTGAACAAGTTATTTTAAACTTATTTTTCAAAGTGTTCTAATTCTGTCTCTGATATTTTATTTTATTTTAAAAATGCACTACTGTAGCTTTTATATGACTGTTAAAGGGAGAAATTTTGGTTAAGCTATTTTCATTGCTCAACCATTTGGAAGGCCTGGCAAGAGTTGTGATTGTTTATAACTGTTATTTATATTATTATTGTTTGTTAGATATTATTAAGATTATGACTTCTAATTAATATTTATGATAGCATCAAATATTTATGATAGCATCAAATATTTATAATGTCAAATAATAATTTGAAGCCATAATCTTAATATCTAATAAACAATAATAATGTAAATAACAATTATAAACAACCATAATATTTACCTTTATGTTTACCTGCTTTATCAAGTACCTTGAGAAAATGAAAAAACTGATTCTTAGGTTTGCTCATTGTTTTGTCAGTCTCCCCAAAATGATTATTGAACCTTCTAGGTATATTATGCAGGAGCAAATCATGCAACTTGTCCCGAGACTGAGATCATGGAGTTGCAAATCACAACAGTCTGTGCATGTCCGGAAACAACTCTTACCTCTGTGGTAGACTGCTTCTGAGTTGGGGAATCATATGCATGTCTCTGATATGAAATTTGCCTTTCTTCAAAAATATCTGACTTCTGAAACTATACGAAAATCCTATTTTTGTTATTATAATCAGACACCTATTAGTTTAAACATATAGCTACCATGTTGCCATCTACATTAGTATTAAATATATAAGTAAATGGATATCTACATATACATTTTTAAGCACTTTTAAATATTGAACTATATGAAGTACTGACTGTATTCCAAACAGTGTTTCTTTAATATGTTAAGAATATATTTTAATAAATACTTTAGAACAAAATTAAAAGATGACTTTGTAAAGTATTTGTTACTAAGCTGTCTACTAGAATAAGTATCTTAGAAAGTTTTATGTTTTTTATTTTTTAAATTTAATTTTAACTTCTTGAATATTTTCCCTTGATAAACTAAATATTTTCTTCAAATCCATTAAAGGGTTTACCTAAATATCCTAAATTTTTTCATATACTCAATATGTAAAATGTTTTCCTATAAGGTACTAACAGTTTAATTCTGACATAAAAATGAATGTTTTCCATTACGAAAAATAATGATGACATGTATTCTCAGAGTGTTTTTGGATTTTCATTTCTTTAGCGGAGAAAACAATGTCACAAATAATTTTAGAAAAAATTTAGTTCGCAATTTACTTTTCTGCCCCCCAAAATCCAAATACAATATTTAAATCTTAGCTTCCTAATATGCATTCAGGATATGCATAAAGGATATGCATATATTCATGGTATATAATTTTAATTTAAGAGCTCAATGAATATGCATGCTAATATAAGACCATTTGAATAACATACCTTGATTTCAATCTCTGAATACTTAAGTACATGTGACTTGTGTTAATTGAAATGGAGTATTAGTTTTGGTCACGTTCAAATGTTACCAGGAATATACACATGAGATAGGAACTCGGCAGACTTGTTTCACAAGTCACAGGTCACAAAAACCCTGCTGACTGGCAGGGCGCGGTGGCTCACACCTGTAATACCAGGACTTTGGGAGGCTGAGGCAGGCAGATCACGAGGTTAGGCGATCGAGACCATCCTGGCTAACACGGTGAAACCCCGTCTCTACTAAAAATACAAAACATTAGCTGGGCATGGTGGCAGGCGCCTGTAGTCCCAGCTACTCGGGAGGCTGAGGCAGGAGAATGGCGTCAACCCGGGAGGCAGAGCTTGCAGTGAGCTGAGATCCTGCCACTGCACTCCATCCTGGGAGACAGATGGAGACTCCGTCTCAAAAAAAAAAAAAAAAAAAAAAAAGCCAGTCAACACCAAAATGGCAATGGAAGCAACTTCTGGTTGTCTTCACTGTGCATTATACACTAATTAGAATACATTAGCATACTAAAAGAACTTTCGCCAGCAGCCATAGCAGTTTACGATTGCCGTGGCAACTCCAGGAAGTTTACCGTGTATTGGTCTGAAAAGGAGAGGAGCCCTTGGTTCTGTGAACTCTCCACCCCTTTCCCAAAAAAACTCATAAATAATCCACCCCTTGTTTAGCATATGATCAAGAAATAACCAAAACAATAGCCAACCAGCAGCCCTTGGGGCTGCTGTGCTCATAGAGTAGCCACCCTTTTATTCCTTTACTTCCTTAACAAACTTGCTTTCATTTTATACTTTCTGTTTGCTCTTGAATTCTTTCCTGCATGAAGCTAAGAACCTACATGGGCTGCCTGGCTGAATCACAATTTGGGGATTTGCCCTGTGACACATATAAATAGTTTTTGGATCCACAGCAGTTATCAGTGGTTG
Organism: Gorilla gorilla gorilla; assembly: GCF_029281585.2. Lineage (NCBI taxonomy): Eukaryota > Metazoa > Chordata > Mammalia > Primates > Hominidae > Gorilla > Gorilla gorilla. Next base: position 176,446,066 of record NC_086017.1, read on the forward strand.
TATGTTATTCTCCTTCAGGATGAGGTAGAGTAATATGGGGGCAAACTATAGACTAGAGCAAAACTTCCTCCATGAATGAACAGATTTAGCTATGTGCTCTAGGATTAAGTCCATATCTGCAGACACTACTCAGTACTTAAAAGCCAACCTCAACATAAGGGTGGGCTGTTAGATGTGGCTCCTAAATTTTCACTCACAACACTGAGCATTTTTATCTCTTCAGTTAATCTGCAAAGTTGTATATATTCAAGCAATATGGCTAGGCAAGTTTTCTAAACTATGTGTTGTGTATAGTATCTATTTGAAGAGTTATGAGAAAAGTTTTAAAAATGAAGATAAAGAAAAAGAAAGAAAAAGAGAGAGAAATCTTTAAAGGTTAAATAGGCTTTTTTCATCAACATATTTAGGGAGCTTAGGGGTTGGCAGCTGAAAATCTATCATACTCACAGTTGACTTAATGTACCCTACTATGGGACCTGACACAGTAGATATGTAATAAACGTACGCCGAATGTTTTTAAAAAAATACTGAAAAATAAAGAATAGTAGCCCTTCAAATTCTTACAAAGGGTTTCTTGTCATTTTAAAAAATGTTATTTATTTATTTATTTGTTTTTAGAGACACCCAAGATAGAGTGCAGTGGTATCATCACAGCTCAAACTCCTGGGTTCCAGGGATCTTCCCACCTCAGCCTTCCAAGGAGCTAGGACTACAGGAGCATACCACCAATGCCCGGTTAATTTATTTTTATTTTCATTTTTGTAGAGACAGAGTTTCACTATATTGCCCAGGCTTGTGTCAAACCGCTGGCCTCAAGTGATCCTCCAGCCTCAGACTCCCAAAGCCCTGGGATTATAGTTGTAAGCCACCCTGCCCACCAGGTTTCTTGTAGTTTTAAAAACAAATAAAGAGGCTGGTGTGGTGGCTCGCGCCTGTAATCCCAGCACTTTGGGAGGCTGAGGCAGGTGGATCACGAGGTTAGGAGTTCAAGACCAGCCTGGCCAATATGCTGACACCCCATCTCTACAAAAAATGTAAAAATTAGCCAGGTGTGGTGGCATATGCCTATAGTCCCAGCTACTCAGGAGACTGAGGCAGAAGAATCACTTGAACCCGGGAGGCGGAGGTTGCAGTGAACCGAGATTGTACCACTGCATCCCAGCCTGGGCGATGAAGTAAGACTCTGTCTCAAAAAAAAAAAAAACAAAACAAAACCCAACAACAATAACAATAAACAATGAATAGTACATATTACATGCCAACCAATTTTCTAAGTATTTTATACAAATTAATTTATTTAATTCTCCCAACAATCTTATTAGAGATATAAGATTTATTTCTTTTTTCTTTTCATGATGAGAAAACTGGTTTATAGGAAGATTGGTAATTCACCCAAGATTACGTCTAGACAACCTCTGTCTAGGGACAGTGCTCTTAATCACAACACTAATGCTATTTCACATATAGGACCCTGAACGAGCTTTCGTCCAATTTCTGTCAAAATTCCATCTAAGTGAGAGATTTTGTGTGTGTATCTGCATGCATGTGTGTGTGTGTGTGTGTGTGTATGTGTTGGAAAAAGGGGTGTTTGAGACATAGCCTATATCCATATCCCAATATCAGTGTTTCTCAATTTTTTTTTCTCTCTAGCATACCTGAAGTATACCCAATTACCCAATACTTCAAGAATTGGGTAGTGCATACCAGAGGTAATACTCCCTTAGGTGAGCATGTTAGAGTCTTGAGGTGAAGATTGTGTATAGTAAGAAATCTGTCCCACTTTATTAGATTCTGCCCAAGTGAAATGTACCTCCCTTTTATTCTGTTTTCTCCATTTCAATGCAAATATGTTTTCTATAATCTAGAATTTATTCCTGGATCAAATAATATATTTGGATAGCATTGAGAATTATTTTTAGAATAACTGTGCACTACCTCTTCATACTAATATGTTAAATACTTTAAAAATGATATGGTTTGGCTTTGTGTCTTCACCCAAATGTCATCTCGAATTGTGATCCCCACATGTAGAAGGACCTGGTGGAAGGTGATTGGATCGTGGGGATGGTTTCCTTCATGCTGTCCTCATGATAAAGAGTGAGTTCTCATGAGAACTGACGGTTTAAAGGTGTTTGGTGGTTTCGCCCTGACTGTCTCCCTCTCTCTCTCTCTCTCTCCTGCCACCCTGTAATATGTGCCTTGCTTCCTTTCCCCTTCATCTTCCATCAGATCATGAGGTTCCTGAGGCCTCCTAGCCGTGCTTCCTGTGCAGCCTATGGAACTGTGAGTAAAGTCAACTTCTTTTCTTTATAAATTACCCAGTCACAGGTAGTTCTTTATAACAATGTGCAAAAGGACTAATAGAAAGAAGTAGTATATGAAAGTCAGCATTATATTTAGTGCAGGGATGTTGAGCTGTAACACTGCATCATTTAGGCTCTCTTTTTTGAGAGAAATGTGTCACTCCTAAGTGCCAAGAAATCTACAGCTTTCCTCCAATAATTGACATATTTCCTTTTGTAGATAATGTGAACTGGGCAATAAATCATATTTTATTTTTTGCTTTGTCCACCACAAAGTGATATTTAAAACTTGCAACTCTTTTTATAAAAATAGCTTCACACCCTATTGACCTGCACAAATCTGGCCCAGCTTTCACTCAGTTTTTGGATTTCACTTGAATTCTTATTTTTTATTTTATTGTAGGTATTTTTAAAAGTATCCTTATTTTTTTAATGGAGCAGTATAAAATAAACAATTTAAAATACAGAGGGTAGAAAAAAGAATAAATGCAGTAATTGAGGCAGTCATTCAAGGTCAGAAAATTGAAAATAAGGAGTTAAAATAGGCAGGCAATGGAAAATCCACAAACGGGCAATGATTGAAGGTCTAAGTTAGCATTCAAGCAGTCAGCCTGAGGATATCTGTCATCTGACTTCTAAAAGATTGGAGTATGGGGAAAATTACCAAAACAAGCACTTAATGCAGCTTATACCCAGGCTTAACAGCTAGCACATAAACTAAGGAAAAATCTAGGTGAGAAACCCAGCCATTCTTGATAACTCTCTTACCCTTAGCCCCTGTCTTTAGGGCATCAGGTCTAGCTCATCCAGTCTGGAAGACCTATTTAATAGTAGTTTCTTTATATCCATCTCCCAAAGGCAGAGGTCTCTTCAGGAATACCACAGTGGCCTCATCTTTGGTCTTTCTCCTTCTTTTGTCTTGCCTAATGAAATTATCACATTTTAGCCAGAGTTATCTTTTAAAAATAATTGGCATAAATATGTCTCTACTATGCTTATATCCCTAAAGTGCTTTCTAATTTCCAATAGCATGTTATCTCTGGGGGCTGATTTGACTTCTCACCTGCTTCATATTTTTGGAATGGGTCCTTTTACTTCCTGCCTTAGGGTTATTTCACATAGTGCCATTTTTTTGGGAGGGGGCGCTAGATTCCTGTCTTCCTTCTATCCCTATGCCTAGTGATTCTCTCTCATTATTTGCATCCAATCTCACATGGCATTGCCTTAGTGATGAATTCTGCCCTGACCTCTCAAGCTAGGGCAAGAGCCGTAGCTGTAAGCTTTCAGAACACGCTGTACTTACGCTTGTCTTAGTGATGTCTGTACCTCTAGCATCTAGCAGTTTCTGGCACACAGTCATTCCTCTGTAAACTGCTATTTAATAAAGAAATAAGTGACCAACAGCAAGGGTTATTTCACAGTAATTTTCATAAAGTTGAACCAAACATGTTAAATTCTTTCTAGCTAAGGTCAGAAAGGGCACTGGTGACAGAGTCATAGCTGAGCAGGTTAGATATATTTTCAAGATTTCAGAGTTAAAAGGAGATGAGATCAATTGCTTCTGTAGCCACAATGAGACTGCAATCAGTTAATGGATGCCAGAGTTGGGAACTCTATGATTCTGGATGATAAGGTCAACATGTCATCCTAATAGCATCCCAGCTAAGAGCACTTGCATAGTTGATGCTTTTTAATACAGTGTGAAAGTATAGAATCCTCCTGAAACCTTATACCACTGAAAAATTGTCAAGTTATTCTTGAGTGATCTTTGAATCAGAATTCAAAGAAAAAGACAGAAAGATTTTGGTCATTGAAGATATGAAGCAATCTTATGATCACCATATTGTCTTCATGCTCATTATTTTATGTGGGAGTTAATCTATGTTGGGGCAGAAAATAGTGTGAAAAGATGAATATTTAAATGCCATTATGGGTGTATATATTGTATTTATTTATTTGGTGTATTTTGTACTAATTTCATTAAATACGTTCAGGATTTCATTCTTTGGCTCAATGATTGATGCTACCTGCTGATTGTAAGAAATATTATCACATTTTAGTGAAATTCTTTTATTACAAAAATCAGAGAAGCCCATATAGAAAACTCAGAAACTTCAAAACACTAAAAATTACTCCAGTCATCCAAAAACCACTTGAGTTACTTTTCTGGCATCTTGCCATGTGTTTTCGAAAGGAAAACTCCTAACTTGAAAATATAACCTCAGAAAAAACAAAGAATACACAATCGAATGTAAGAGATAAGGCAGCTCAGGAAAAGGACCTGAGGCTGTGAACTCACTGCTGCTTGGCAGAAGCTGTGAATCAATCATACAGCTTGCAGGAGAGATGATTTTGTGATATAAAAACGAAAGACATTGGTTTAGTTAATTTGCATGAACTGTATATTTTCAATTAAACGTGGAACTATTTCATTTATTTATTTATGTTTTGAGATGAGTCTCACTGTGTTGCCCAGCCTAGAGTGCAGTGGCATGATCTAGACTCACTGCAACCTCTGCCTCCCGGGTTCAAGCAATTCTCCTGCCTCAGCCTCCTGTGTACCTGGCGCGTGCAACCACGCCCAGCTAATTTGTTGTATTTTTAGTAGAGATGGGGTTTCACAGTGTTAGCCAGGATGGTCTCGATCTCCTGAACTTGTGATCTGCCCACCTTGGCTTCCAAAAGTGCTGAGATTACAGGCATGAGCCACCATGCCCGGCCTAAATATTGAACTATTTCACTACTACATGGCCATGGCCACTACAATAACTATTCATTGATTTTGCTTTTTTTTGTTTGTTTGTTTGTTTTTTTACATTTTACACAGAAGTCTTCCATCATAGAGACAAAATCTTAGTATGAATAGCACTGCATTTTGAATTGCTAATTTTCTTATAATAAAGTTCTCATTTTTAAAGTATTCTACATTATATGTAATCTATTTGTTTCTTTTCCTTTTTTATTTTATTTATTTATTTATTTGGAGACAGGGTTGTACTCTGTCACCCAGGCTGGAGTGCAGTGGCACAATCACAGGTCCCTGCACCTCAAGCTCCTGTGTTCCAGCAATTCTCCCCCCTCAGCCTCCCAAGTAGCTGGGATTACAGGTGTATGCCACCAGGCCCAGCCTATTCTTCCTATTTTCAGTATTAAAACTTGAGACTGATTCCAACAACCTTAAGATTCTGCCCTGACCCATTAATAAGAATAAGAGAAATGGACATAGGTCACCATTTTACCTGATAAAAAACTGTTTATGCTTTTATTGATTAGTGGACAGTTACATAATTAGAATGCAAGAAAATGAGTGTTATAATTTCTTTCTTATTCATTGATAGTTTTTATTTTGTTCTGCTTTTACTGTCCTGAACATTCTATGTAATCAATGTGGCAAATTTCATAGATTTCCAATATCGCATACATATTTTAATACATTCTTAGAAATTTGGAATTCCTACAATTTATGTCACTGGAGTCAGAAATGTAATAAACTTACATGCTACAATATGTTTGTACTGATAATTTTGACCCATTTCTTTCTGAAATGAATAAGTTTCTATCCTGCCTTAGCAAGTAGGTGATTCTGAATATAACTTATACTTCTTTTTTATGATTGTGAGGTTTTTCCTCTTTTCCAAAGAGGAGATTATATATATATATATTCCAAAAAGTATTCTATGCCACATCCTTTGAGGTTCAGTGCTATAATTATTTTCTCTATTGGTAGCAATGGCAATTTATCTTCACCCCTTTATTTCTAAATATGCTTATATCTTCCTCTTTCTAAACTAATCCTTTGGTTAGAGCCTCCACTTTTCTATAAATGTTGTTCAAGTTCTGCCTTCTTTGTTAAATGTCAAACATCCACCATTTATCTCCCTACAGGCTTCATGTCTCCCCCAAACAATTCAGAGAACCTTTTCTTGGTCTTCTTCATTTTTATCTGCTCTGCCTCCTCTTATGTTGAATTTTGAATGTCAGTAACAGAAACCAAAAATAGATATTTTTATACAATACTGTACAGTTTGTGCTACACAATAGCACAAACCCCAAATCAAAGTATTTTATAAAAGTTATTATAATCATAAAATGAACAAAGCTATTATTGAATTAATCTATATGCTCCTACTGATAGCAATTTTAAAACAAGTTATAAATTTTACATTGTGAGGTTCACGAAAGGTAGAGTACAAGGACTTACGCACCTTAGATATGTCAAAAATTTGATAAAGGGACTTTTTATTGTTTGAAGCTTCATTGTAATTGTGTTTTATAATATTAAAAGAAATTTTAAACAGAGGTAATGTAAATTTACATGGACCTTTCTCTCTCTTTCATTTAGCCATGGATATAATTATTGCACTCACTAATTGATGAGATGTCATGTCTGATGCCAAGTTTTCTTATCACTCTATCCTTAATAATTCTGATTGAGAAGAGAATGTTTAGTAGTCTATTAATTTGCTATTCAGTTATTTGGACACTGAACAATGTAACCATTTAATAAAGTTTATGTTCCAATTTGGTTATGACTCTGCCTTATACAGAGTATCCCAAAGGATAGGTATTCTGAAGTAGTGCTATAGGAAGAATAATAGTATTATTGATAGAAAACAAAGTTGAGATAGAAGGCTTTTTTTAAGTTCTAGCTGTAAAAAATTTAGGACTATGGTGAGATATTCAGTGTCAATATTCTCGAAAAGGTTGGAGATATGTAACAAAAACTTATAAAAGAAAGCAGAGATAAATATATTTTAGCATCATCAGTATACAGCCATTATTGAGGATCAAAGCAAGAGAAGAAATATAGAGAAAGAGCATCATTTTTTCATTTTTTCTTTTTTCTTTTTTTCATTTTGAGACGGAGTCTCACTCTTTTGCCCAAGCTGGAGTGCAGTGGCATGATCTCAGCTCACTCCAAGCTCCACCTTCCGGATTCACGCCATTCTCCTACCTCAGCCTCCCGAGTAGCTGGGACTACAGGCTACAGGCACCCGCCACCACACCCGGCTAATTTCTTTTTTTTTTTTTTTTGTACTTTTTAGTAGAGACGGGGATCATTTTTTCTTTGAGCTTCAAGAAATATCCATATTTGGAGGGTTAGTGCAGAGAGAATGCAAAGGGACAGACAGATAATGACTAGTCAGGTGAAAGGAAGTTTAAGAATATGAAATTTTAGACAAAAAAAGGATCATATTTAAGAATAAAGAGTTGGTTAGAGGTAATGAATTCTGCAGCAAAATTTACAGGAACTAAAGCCTAAAAGTGCACATTTGATTACTCCATAGGAAGTCTAAGTTATATTTAAAGTATACGTTCATATGGTTGTGGGTGAATAGCCAGATTGAGAAGATTAAGACGAAGAGGTTATAAAATAAAAAGTAATTGGCACAGAACACTAAATTGAGAATTTTGCGGAAAAAAGTTCATATTTTTGCCTTTGAATGCTGTATCACTCTGTCACCCAGGCTGGAGTGCAGTGGCGCAATCTCGGCTCACTGCAACCTCCGCCTCCGGGGTTCAAGCGATTCTCCTGCCTCAGCCTCCCGAGTGCCTGGAATTACAGGCACCCACCACCACGCCCGGCTAATTTTTGTACTTTTAGTAGAGATGGGGTTTCACCATGTTGGCCAGGCTACTCTCGAACTCCTGACCTCAGATGATCCACCTGCCTCAGCCTGCCAAAGTGCTGGGATTACAGGCGTGAGCTACTGCGCCTGGTCTTTGTGTCTTTCTTTTCCTATCTTTCTTTTCTGATGTTTTAAGTCAGTATATCTGACTAGGGAACTGTGTTGACATTGCCTGTGTCCTGACAGCAATGGAAGCTGGAATCATAAAGCTGGAGTTCCTTCTGACACATGAAGTATGTTCAAGAGGTGATTGAGAGCTAAAACAGGGCAAAAAAAAAAAAAAAAAAAAAAGTCCACCATTACATTTTATGGATCATTTCTGTTTTGAAGGAGTATAAAACCTATTTTGAGGAATAGTGTAAAATTGTAAAAATACAGTCAACTAGTTAAGGAGAGTCTTAAGGGCCAGACTAATGAATTGAGACTGCTTGGCAAAAGAGTGCTTTCATGGAAGCAAACAAAGTAATATTGCATTGTTTCCAGAAGATTAATTTGGCTACAATATATGGAAGATAAATAACAATGGGATCAATTAAACTAGTCCAGAAGTATTTGCAATATTGAAGTCAAGATACATCATGAGTCCTGCCTCTTCGGTCCTCGTGGCAGTAGGATTGAGAAAAGGTGGGGAACAGGACCATAATATATATACTGTGCAAGCAGACAACTGATGTGAGACCATGTGAAAAATACCATAGTTTGGTTGACTGTGTTAAGTACCTGAGAAGAAAGGAGGGCAAGGGGAATTCGATTTTTGACTTGATAGAATTTACTGTGGAATATTCAACATTCGAGTAAACATCGGTTTTGGGGAACAGACATTGACAGGGAAGAAGAGAGTAGTAAGGCAAGCTTTTTAAAATATAAATGTTAGTATTGAAATTCAGAAGAGATACTTTTTTCTCTGAAACTAAATGATAGAACAAGAGATATATGTGAAAAAACTAATCTACTGTGAGTTTGGGAGAAACTTACCTGAGGAAGTTCACACTGGAAATTATTAAACAATGTATAAATTGGAGATTTCAAAAGAATATGTAAATATTGATATTGCTTTCTTGGGAGTGTGCAAAAAAATGAAAAAAAAAGTATGTGAATTAAATAATGTTTTGCAGTAGTGAGTTCCCAGTAAAACATTAGTATCATGATTGTTTTGGGGGGAATTTGGCTTTATGCATTTAAGTCTTTATTCCCCAAGAATTCATTCCCAGTAAAACATTAGTATCATGATTGTTTTTGGGGGAATTTGGCTTTATGCATTTAAGTCTTTATTCCCCAAGAATTCATGGTCTAGCCTGGCCCGGAAACAGGGAAAGGGAAATAAAACTCTGGGGAAATCTGAAATTGCGATAGATGCCGTGGTGGAAACCAAGATTTTGATGAGTCCATTCTAATTAGAGGTTCAAGATCTGTGTGAATTGGCAGGATTGAGGAATAGGAGTTGATACTGGGAATAAGAGCAAGTTTAGTGAACTTGAAAGGAAGAAAATGTAAAAGGTGTATCATAATGCAGAGAAAGTACCTAATTCAGGAGTTCTATGTCATGTCCATGCAGATTGGATTACGATATAGATCTTGAAGAACATAACAGATGTCAAGGAAAGGCGTTATTAGGTAGAAGATGATTGGCAGTAGGAAAAACAGAATTGAAAGGATAATGAGGAATACTAAAAAAGAAAACAAATAATCCAGGTATTCATTTTTTGTCAACCAAAGGGGTCACATTTTGGAGGAATTTTAGTGTTTAGTAGGTGAGAAGGTTTATAAAACCTCTAGAAAGATCATCATAATCTCACTTGAATTTGAGGCCTCAGAGGGAAAACTGAGCTTGCAAAGCTGCAAGCACACAAATTTACAAGGAGTATTATAGGCTTAAATAGGATGAAATAGACAGGGTGAATGTTAATAAATTATTGTTTTGCAGTTTAGAAATCTACCTTTTTCCTCCCTCTCCTCATCTGCTTTAGCAATATGTCTCCTAAATGATGTTGGAGCCAACGGGGATATTAGTTTTAAAATCATTCTTTTACATTCCATGTTCTTTTGCTCTAAGATGTCTATGTGTAAAATCAGGCCAACTTGTACGTATTTGTTGAATTAGGGTATATTCTTAAATTTAAAATGTAAGACATTTATATGATCTTCATTCAACAATGGCTGTTTTTCTGTTTGATATGCCTTCCCCATTCTGCCTCTCTTCCATTCTAAATATTGATATCAACAATGTTGAAATTGTAGATAAAATTAATGAAAGTTATTTTCTCCATTCCTTTCTAATTCTTCCACCAAATACATATGATGTCTCCCTCTCTTGATCTTGGCTAGCATTTATCAATAATTTTTATACTTAACGTATGTTTTATTTCTTATCATTGCTATATCCCAATTGTTGTGCACTTTTCTTCTTTGCATACTAAATTGTAAATTGACTCCTCTTTGTATTCCCTGTAGTGCTTAGCATGCAGTTTTATAGAAAATAAACACCCGTATTTGTTTGAAGATTTGCTATTATAGTGACTATAGTTTTTCATTTGATCCTGTCTTCTTTTTGTTTATTCAACTATGTCATCTTTCAGATTATATTTTGTATTCTGCAATGTATTAACATAGTGTCATCCATTTTCTTTATATGTCTTCATAGCTTTGGGAATAAGGTTTTACATACACGAAAGATAGTTTTTGTCTATAGTTATATTAACTCACTGATTAATTTACCTTTGAATTTTTCTACTGCTTGTAATATTTGATAAAAAGAATTGCAGTAAAAATTATAGTAATTGTAGTTAGCTTCAAATTGTAGTTAGCTTCAAAGAACTTGAAATAACAGTCTCTTAAATGATCTCAAAGACCTACCTGTCTCCTCTAACAAAGAGAAATATTGTATAAATCATGAACATCTAAAATTAGCTCATAAAATGTTTCTTAAAAAGAATATGTTCTTAGATGTCATTTTAGATAAATAATTTTAATATAATAAAATTTTAAAACGACTGAAGTATCTATTACAATAAAGTAAATAGTGGTCCTATAATAAAGTGCTTAATGGAATATATTGCAACAGAAATATTTCTGGAAGAAATATTTAATAGTAATTTATTTCATAATAGCATAATCTTGGCAAAATTTCTTATTATAAATGCCGAGATATATAAACAGAAGTGTTAATATTCATTTGAAATTATTAAAGCAAAACAAACACATTTGATATTATACTACAATGTTATCTATGCTGTGTCAATGTAAACATTGAGCTATTTGTTCATGTGATATTAGACTAATTTTTGTGTATGTAGTTTATTTATCCACATGCTTTTACACCTAATCAGGCTGCAGGTGCAATAGCAAAACATTAGTGAAAAATAACGTCAGAACAACAGTTCTTGCTTATATTTGTAAACAAAATATGAAACCCCAAACTCTGAAACTGGTACTGTTATTTCCATTTTTTAAATGAGAATAATTAAGGGCCCCTCAGTGAGGTGTGTCACAATTCTGGTTCACAGGAAGAGAACTCTGAGACAAAATTTACAGTGCAACACAGTTATTAGTAAGTGCCTTGGAACTGGCCTCTGTGGAAGAAAAAGGAATGAAGTAAGATTAGGCAGAGGTGGCTCACGCCTGTAATCCCAGCACTTTGTGAGGCCGAGGCGGGCAGATCACGAGGTCAGGAGATCGAGACCATCCTGGCTAACAGGATGAAACCCCATCTCTACTAAAAATACAAAAAATTAGCCTGGCGAAATGGCGGGCGCCTGTAGTCCCAGCTACTCAGGAGGCTGAGGCAGGAGAATGGCGTGAACCTGGGAGGCGGAGCTTGCAGTGAGCCGAGATTGCGCCACTGCACTCCAGCCTGGGCAACAGAGCGAGACTCCGTCCCCCCCCCCCTCCCCCGCAAAAAAAAAAGACTAGGCAGAGGGAGAGCTCCAGTTTTAAGGCTGGACAATTTTAGGAGACACATCAGGGAACTTCAGAGCTAAAGTGGACCTGTAAGAACTGTCCCAGGATGAGCTGAAATGAAAACACTTACAGTCATTGGATGTACCCGCCGGAAGAGTGTGAATTGGGAGAAATTCTTCAGCTCAAACAACCCCTTAAGGGCTAACAGCTGTAGGCTTCTGCCAATAGCACTTTCAACAGCTGGAGCATCACGTTTTTCCTTGAAGGAGGATCTACACTGCTACACTGAGTGTCTCTCTGTTCATCACAAGGTTGCTGGACCAAGACCAGATATGTTTATTACTCAAGTCTCGTTTTTATTGTTTTGTTTTGTTTTGTATTGTTTTACCACTATGCTACAAATCCCTTCTCTTCCTCTCCTTTGTAGATCCTGAAACTCACCCAGTAAATTGAAAGCCTCTAGCCTCAGTCCATGGCTCCTTTTGGCAGTACCATAGCTTCTTTTTCACTGTCCTCCACTGAGCATGCCTCAGGACTATAGAAAGACAATGATCCCCACATTTACGAAGCCACTCTACTGAGCTGTACTTTGAAGATTGGTACTTTCAGTTTGAGAATACTTTAGCTATATTTATCTGTTGATTTACTCAAGTAAATTAACTATTATTTGCCAGCAAATTGCAAACCCCAGTTTGGGAATAGAATGAAGAGGAGAGTGGAATGGTCCTGATTCACAGAGGTTTTTCATTTCATTGGTTCTTTAGATTGATCACAACTCCCTTGTTTCTGGGAATGATCGGACCACAGATTTTGTCACTACCCACTTCTACCCTCAAAATTATTTCTTCTTACGGGCGTCCACCAAAGTCTAAAGCCTAGGAACCTGTACCAGGAATTTTCTGCCTCAAATGAAATTTCTTTCTCAACCTATTTGTGCTATGGTGGTTAAGGGTCTTTTTTCCTAAATTTTTGATGATGTGCTCCAACACACCACTCTTTCCCATGGGACTCACTGGTGTTTATGTAAATGAAATTTTGGTTGATCAAGGTGCCCACCAAATGTGGACTTGCCCAGATTTCTAGTGTGTTTTATTCTTAGAAACCCATTCTGGGACCACAGGTACCTGGATATGAAGAAATGAATTGATAGAATATTAGAATAATTGCAAGACAAACATTCCTACTGTGGTGGCAATTGGCTGTTGACACTGAAATTTTTAATTGCATTTTTAGAATTTCAAAATTGGTAAAAATGTGTTGCACATGTGATGCTAGGAGAAGCTGGCCTTGCTGTTATTCACTGTTTCAATCTTTACACTTGTAGGAGTAGCTCTGTTATACAATTTTGGCCAATGTCTGCTGAAAAATTTCTGGAAAATCTTTCTCTCCCCTGATAACATATCCAGATATCGGAGACACAGACCCCTCCTCTTAATTCTTCCCTTAAATGCTGACATGATGCCTTGAGCTGAGTTAACCATCTTGTGACCAAGAGAAGAAAGCTAAATTAATTTCAGAGACTCTGATCCTGATATTGTTATGTAAGCTGTGAAACCAACACCAGCAGATCGCTACCTTCAGTCCTCTTGTTATCGGGGAAAACTAACCCGAGTTATAGCCACTGTTGGACTGGTATTCTGTTACATTATGATTAAAATATGCCTGTTATAAACAATGGTGTGTAAATTTAAAATGGCATGTTATAAATTTATAAGGAGACACTTAACTATGAAATCAAAACACTTATTTCAACATAATGAGTTCCTTCTATTTTTATATATGGGAAAATCAGATTGTAAACTGCTTGGTGAGTATGGATTTCAAATAAATGGATTTCATTAGTTAAAAAAAGAAAAGTCTAATGGCAACAGATTCAGATCCACCATTTCCACAGTAGGAATAGCTTTGCCTATGGAGTAAAACACTCCAAATCTATTGGATAGGAATATGTTTACTCTGAACTGTGCTAGGATGAGCCCTGAGTAGTTTTCCTAAACTACTTTTTCTTGACTCTTTTTCTAAATTGGTTCCAGGACTTCCTAGTTGTATAATCATGGGCAAGTTCATTTTCCTGTATGTCCTACTTTTAATATGTTAATAAGCACATTTTTGAAATAGGATTTGTTTGATTATTCAGTGAAAAATATTTGAAAAGTTCAAATATTGCCTGGAATGTAGTAAGTGCTCAATGATTTTAGATTTATTTTATGACTAGCTAATTCTTCTTAAAAACATGCGTTTTCCCTACCTATCTTAGTATATTCAGCCAAGATAGAATCAGGTCTTGTGACCTCAGATCCATTTTGATTTTTTAAGGTGGTTTGCATATTTTTGCTCTGATTAATTATGCATTGTTATAATTAAAATTTAATTTAGGAAGAAATCTTTTTTCCACACAACTGTCTCTCAATTTAAAATGTAGATAATTTATGTGTTTTTGAGAAAAACAGAGAGAAAGAATACTATTCACATACATATATAAATATATATTCCCTCTTAAATTTTGATACGATCCAGTATAAACAGTCATGGGGTTGAGAATCAGGGGCTTGTATTCAGGGTAGTTTAAAAGTTCTTCTGAGTATCAAAGACATTATTTTTATTTCGTTTATTTATTTATTTAGAGACAGAGTCTCACTGTGTTCCCTGGGCTAGAGTGCAGTAGTGCAATTTTGACTCACTGCAACCTCACCCTGCTGGCCTCAAGTGATCCTACCACCTCAGCCTCCCAAGTAGCTGGGACCACAGGTGTGTGCCACCATGCCCTGCTAATTTTTGTACATTTTATACAGATAGGGTTTCACCATGTTGCCCACACTGGTTTCAAACTCCTGAGCTCAAGTGATCCATCCACCTCAGGCTTCCACAGTGCTAGGATTACAGGTGTGAGTCACTGCACCCCATTTCAATGAAATTATTGAAACTCACTATCCATAATAGCCTCTTGCAAAGTGCTTCCTACCCAACATTATTTCCTTGTCAATTACTACGCAGGTTTTCTGAGATTACACTCTTAACTCATGAGGTTTCTGAGCACTTTGAAAACCTCCCACAAAACTTTTAAATAAAATTATGATACAATTTAAAAACTTGAGGAGCCCTCCAGATGAAAAATCCTGGGAAAAGATATCACATATTGAGCCAAAATAGTTTTCACCTGCATTATTAAAAAAAATTTAAAAAGTTGATCAACTTCTTGCTTCAGATTAATGAGCACTCATTCAGAACAATAGGACACAATCTGTCAAGATTAAATAAACAACTAAACTGTAACCTCACTGAATAGAGCAAGGGTTTCATATTTTAAAATCTAAACTCTTAATTGAAGTTAGCGAATTATATAGAGATTGCTGATGGCTAATGCTATCTGAATCTTTATTGATATTAAGGGTGATTTTATTTCATTTAGTTGTGATGTTTATATTCACCATTTCCAATAAAAAGGCTATTTACACTTCATATTCATGGAAATAACAAGAATGAGGCAAAATATTTTTTTCTTTCCAATACACTAGATTTTAAAATAATTTTGTTTTAACCACCTTAAAATCCTCTACCATTTTCAATAAAACCAACCATTCTACTGAAAGATGGGGTCACTTTACAATTTGGGGGGAAAAGTTTCAGTGTAATGTAAGAATTTCTGATAACTCCATTGTTCTAAATTTAAAGATCCCGTTGAGTCCATTTGTAGACTGCTCATCAGTTATTAATATCTTTGGCGAAAGATATATGAGCATGTATAAAGGTGGCTATAATAATTATGACAGTGTTTGATGCAACAACAAAATAGCTATCAATGTTTTAACACTATGATTCAGAAAATATACTAAATAATTAACATATAATTCTCTATTATTTGGCCAACAAATGAAGTAATTTCATTATTTAAATTATCTAGATAAAATTGAAGCTTTGGGGGGTTAAGTTATGGAGTGAAATTTCATCAGAAACTAATTTAAACTCAGATATTTTGGACTTCAAAATCTGTGCTTTTAACCAACAATAATTTATAGTACTTATTTATATATACACAAAATGAATAAACAATTGTATTAGTCCATTCTCACACTGCTATAATGACATACCCAAGACTGGGTAATTTATAAAGGAAAGAGGTTTGACACACAGTTCAGCATGACTGGCAGGTCTCAGGAAACTTACAATCATGGCAGAAGGGGAAGCAAATATGTCTTTCTACACGTTGTGGCAGCAAGCAGAAGTGAGAGTGAAGTGGGTGAAAAGCATCTTATAAAATCACCAGATCTCGTGAGAACTCAGTCACTATAATGAGAACAGCAGGGAGGTAACCAACCCCATGATTCAATTACCTCCCACTGGGTCCCTCCCATGACATGTGGCGTCCCTCTCGTGACATCTACAGTTCAATATGAAATTTGGGTGGGAACACAGCAAAACCATATCAACAATTATACATTTTCATGTTAATTATATAAGTAGCTAATGATAAAAATTGAAAGTATAATTAGGTGTACTGGTTCTATTAGCCAATTTCATATTATTGAAACAAATATATTTTAGAGTCATCATACTTTCTAGAATTAAATATATTTTTCTCACACAGTTTCCTTCTCAATTTTTCCCTACTTTCATTCAAGTTGTTCAAGACAACCTCAATATTAATAGTGCAAAGTGCTTTCAAATTTTCTCTTATCTTCCTCAACATTGAGAAATAAATGTTATGATCCCCATTTTACAGATGAACATCTGCTTTCTAGAATTTAGTTGTATATACAAGTGAAAACTTCATCATAACTTACTATGATAGAAATGATAGAGATTTTAGAATTCAGGAGTCTGACTTTAAATGAAATTTAGTAAAATAAGAACTGCTTTTTAAGTTACCACAGATGATATTACTAAAGGTTTTGCTAGTGCAAAATGTGTATCTTTATTTCCCCAGCCTCTTTCAGCAGCTTCCTAACTACTTGTCATTGATTTGCTAAACAAATTGCCGGTTTTTACTATTGGTGAAAACGGTCTCATTTCATTTTCTAATCCAGTATCTGTGCTTCTCAACAAAGCCCAATATCTGTGTTTCTCAATAAAGCCCAAATACCAGTGGCTTAATATTTGAAATGTTTATTTCTCATTGAGGCAACATTTGATGCCTGCCAGGTGTCTCTGTTTGGTGTCTTTCTTCTCAGCACTGACTCTAGGATTTAAGCTATTTCCATCTTTCTCTTCCATGCCTTCAGGAGAAAATGGTTGTCAAAGTCAACATGACAGGCGAGAGGGTTCATAGGCTCAGTAGGGAGTTTTAAATGGCTAGAGAAGTAAATTTTTTAATATTTTTTTCTGTCTACCTTACAGGTGACCAACATAATTACAAGGGTAACTAGAAGAGCACATGGAAATAGTCTCTGTCACAGCCTTTTATTAAAAGATCTTACTAACTTTCAAAATCAGATAAAACCCATAAAAGAACAGTACTATCAAGATAATAGAAATAATTTTTAAATTAATTTTATTTTTAATTGACAGATTATAATTGTATATATTTTGGGGGTACAAGGTGATGTTTTGCTATATGTGTACAATGATTAAATGATTAAATCAAACAAATTCACATATCTAGCACTTCATTTACATACCGTTTGTTGTAGTTAGACATTTGAAATTTACTCTTATAAATTTTGAAATATAAAATACATTATTATTAACTATGATCACCCTGCTGTGCAATAGATTTCAAAAATTTATTTCTCCCAGCTGCAACTTTATACCCTTTGACCAACATTTCCGCATTTCTTCCTCCATCCTTCAGCCTCTGGTAACTACCATCCTACCCTCTACTTCTATGAGTTTGACTTTTTGGGTTCTACATATAAGTGAGATCATGTAGTATTTTTTTTTGTTTTGTTTTGTTTTGTTTTGTTTTACAAGTATTAGCTATTTTTATTGTACTAATTTTGAAGTTTCTTTTTTTTATTATACTTTCAGTTTTAGGGTACATTGTGCACAACATGCAGGTTAGTTACATATGTATACATGTGCCATTTTGGTGTGCTGCACCCAGTAACTCGTCATTTAACATTAGGTATATCTCCCAATGCTATCCTTCCCCCCTCCCCCCACCCACAACAGGCCCCGGTGTGTGATGTTCCCCTTCCTGTGTCCATGTGTTCTCATTGTTCAGTTCCCACCTATGAGTGAGAACATGTGGTATTTGGTTTTTTGTCCTTGCCATAGTTTGCTGAGAATGATGGTTTCCTGCTTCATCCATGTCCCTACAAAGGACATGAACTCATCATTTTTTATGGCTGCATAGTATTCCATGGACTAGTATAAACTAGTTCAACCATTGTGGAAGTCAGTGTGGTTATTCCTCAGGGATCTAGAACTGGAAATACCACTTGACCCAGCCATCCCAGTACTGGGTATATACCCAAAGGATTATAAATCATGCTGCTATAAAGACACATGCACACGTATGTTTATTGAGGCACTATTCACAATAGCAAAGACTTGGAACCAACCCAAATGTCCAACAATGATAGACTGGTTTAAGAAAATGTGGCACGTATTTGTCTTTCTATGCTTGGCTTATTTCACTTACATTAATGTCCACCAGGTTCATCCACGTTGCCTCAAATGACAGAATTTCCTTCTTTTTTAAGGCTGAAGAGCATTCCATTGTGTATACAACATTTTCTTTTTCCGTTCATCCATTGATGAAAACTAAGGTTGATTTAATTACTTGGCTATTTTGACTAGTGCTGCAATGAACATGAGCATCGTGATTTGGCACAGTCATTTCAATTTTATTTTTGGATATATAACCAGAAATGAGATTACCCGATTATATGTAATTCTATTTTTAGAATTTTTGAGAAATCTCCATGCCATTTTCTGTTGTGGCTGTATTAATACACATTTTCATCAATAGTGTACAATAGTTTTCTCCATATCCTTGCCAATACTTATATTTCATCTTTTTGATAATGGCTACTCTATAACAGCTATGAGGTGATAGAACACTGTGTTTTTAATTTGCATTTCCTTGATGATTAGTGATGTTGAACATTTTTTCATGAGCCTGTTGGCTATTTGTACATCTTCTTTTGATTAATCTCTGCTCAGGTTCATTGTCCATCTTTAAGTGGGTTGTTTGTTTTCTGGCTATTGAGTTGTTTGAATTCTTTATATATTTTGGATATGAATCCCTTATCAGATGTGTGATAGGCAAATATTTTTGCCCATTCTGTGGGCTGTCTCTTCAGTCTGTTGTTTTCTTTACCATGCAGGAGCTTTTTAATTTGATGCCATCCTATTTGTGTATTTTTACTTTCACTGCCTGAGCTTTTGGGGTCATATCAAAAAATTTATTGCCGAGACCAATGTTATGGAGCTTTTTCTCTATTATTTTCTAATAATGTTATGATTTCAGGTCTTATTTTAAGTCTTTAATCTATTTTGAGTTTACTTTTTTGTGTATGGTATGATGCAAGGATTCGATTTCATTCCTTTCATGTGCATACCAGTTTTCTGGACACCACTTATTGAAGAGACTGACCTTTCCCTATTGTATGTTCTTGGCTCCTTTGTCAAAAGTCAACTGATTGTAAAAGTGTGGGTTTATTTCTGGGCTTCTCATCCTGTTCCATTGGCTAATACATCTTTTTTTTTTTTTAATGCCAGTGCTATAGTGTTTTGATTACAATATAATTATGATATATTTTTAAATCAGAGTGTGTAATGCCTCCAGTCTTGTTCTTTTTGTTCAAGATTGCTTTGATTAGTCAGTATTTTTTGTGGTTTTATAAGCATTTTAAGATTGATGTTTCTAGTTCAGTCAAAGATGTTATTGAAATTTTGATAAAGGGTATATTGAATCTGCAGATTGCTTTGCGTAGTAGGTACTTTTAACAATATTAATTCTTCTGATCCTTGAAAACGGGCTATCTCTTCCTTTATTTGTGTTTTCTTTAATTTCTTTTACAACGTTTTATGGTTTTCAGTATATAGAACAATTTTATACTGGAAAATCTGAGACCCATTCCATGACACTTTACTAAGTATGTCAAAGTACAATAATAATTTTGCCCATTTATGCTACTAAGCAGCTGCAGTCACAAGATTAACCCTTATTAAACTGGTTTTATAAAATCATGATTTTATGCCCAGAAGAGAGAGGTCAAGGTAATGTAGTAAAACAAGCATTAGAAAGTTGTGGGATCTGGGTGATAAGTCCAGATCTAGCTGTGATCTAACCTGACGTATCTTATAACATTCTATACCTCACTGTCTTCATGTTTGAAATGAGAAGAGCAGCTGATGCATTGTGTTGCGTTATCTCCAGAATTCTACGGAATTCCAGAGGGAAGGACAGCAATGCTCAAAGGCATAATAAACGCTGGTGCTAGAACTTCTTGGTTTTGATCCTCACTTAACATTTATTACCAATGTGAATTAAGGAAACCTCTCATGTATCTCAGTTTTCTTATCCACAAAGTGTTCCTGCACACATTTCTTGAGAGGATTAAGTTATTTAATACATGGGAATCATAATGCCTAGAACATAATATTTAATAATTTTAGCTATTTTTTTCATCTGCAATAACCTCTGAAAGGGAACTTGGTGGCTTGTCAGAAGTAAAAAAGCTATTTGGGAACAAAACAAGTAATGTAATTCTTTTTTTTTTGTTGTTGTTGTTGTTGTTGTTGTTGAGACAAACTCTAGCTCTGTTGCCCAGGCTAGAGTGCATGCAGTGGCACGATCTCGGCTCACTGCAACCTCCACCTCCCGGGTTCAAGCAATTCTCCTGCCTCAGCCTCCCAAGTAGCTAGGATTATAGCGTGCGCCACCACACCCAGCTAACTTTACTTCTTCCTGTTTCTACTAGGCAATACTATTAATAAAAAATTCTAAATATTTCCATAAAATCACTATTAAAGAAATTATTTTTTCTATACAAGATATTGAAAATGAAAACATAATCATTTCCAAGTATAGGAAAATATTTATGAGTTTCCCTGAAAAATATTTATGTACCTCTTACTGTGGAGAGAGTATATTGAGAGCTTCCCAAATTCAGGCTTTTAAGAATATTATTGAATATATTTGCAGAACCAGCTACAAATTTCAGACCTAACATTATAAAAAGTTAGATTTAAAATGTGAAATACACAATCCTGTTCATGGTGACATGTAGGGCAATTACAGAGACTCTTTTGTTTTATTTTGTTTTGTTGTTTTGTTTTTCTGGCTGCGAACACGGTCCCATTCCTTTTAATTTAAAAAAATCCTCATGTTTGAGCAGTATTTTTTTCACTTGCCTAGCTAACCGAAAACAATTGCTACTAATAACCTGTCATCTTTTTTTTTTTTCATTTTCCAACTTATTTTATTGGAACACCAGTACCTTGATAAGAAAACCTGATAAAACGATTACAAGGAAAAAAATTACAACCTGTCATCTTTTAAAAATAAACATGAAATATTTATTTTACAGAAACTAAAGGGGAAAAACACATTTATTTTAATGACAGTTGCTTATCATATTTCTCACTTGCATCCTCATTAAATTTTCCCAGCCACCGTCAAGAGCGGATTATTATTCTCTCTGTGGTTCAGATGAGGGAACAAGGCTCACAACCTCACATCGCTTGTGCATGGCAGATCCAAGATTCATTCAACCCCAAATGTAAAATATCAGGCTTATCCTGCTGAATATCAGCATCTCCCTCACTGTTCAAAATAACTGGGGCTCCACTGACCAAAAGACGCACAGTATGATAAGTATGAATCAGTATGGAGTCTGAAGTTAGAGGACCTGGCTTTGAGGCTTAGGCCTGCTTTAACTCCCTCAAAACTGGCTGAAATTTTCTCAGAGTGATTACTATTGTTATTGTCACTGCTATTTTAAGTGGAAATATAACTTAAATCTGAATTTCTCACACACAGACAGTTGACACAATACACTTTGCTTAAGGTCATTCAGGATCTCTTAATTATTAAATTCCATAGCTTCTTTTTCATCATCAATCTGCTTAATTTTTCTGTGGCATTTGACCTTTCTTTACTTCTTAAAACTCATCTGTAGTGTCTTTTTGATGTCCCTTCTTTCCTTCTTCTCCTCTTATATACCCACCACCTACCATCCCCGTTTTGGTTTCAGGCAGCATCTTCACACTCCTGGTCCACTGGAGCCTCACTTGGTACTTCTAAGGTCTTCTCTCCTGTCATATCTCTATTGTGGTCACATTCTAGTTGATTGCTTTGTCTCCTCTCTTTCAGTAGTTTTTCGTTTGTTTGTTTCTTTTGTTTTGTTTTGTTTTAGATTGAGTCTTGTTCTGTCGCCCAGGCTGGAGTGCAGTGGCGCAATCTCAGCTCACTGCAACCTCTGCCTCCGGAGTTCAAGCGATTCTCCTACCTCAGCTTCCCCAGTAGGTATTACAGGCCTGCACCACCAAGCCTGTCTAATTTTTGTGTTTTCAGTAGGGACGAGGTTTCGCCATGTTGGCCAGGCTGGCCTTGAACTCCTGGCCTCACGTAATCTACCCGCCTCAGCCTCCCAAAGTGCTGGGATTACAGGCGTGAGACACCATGTCCAGCCCTCTTTCAGTAGTTTTAAATGACAGCCTCAGGCCAATGAAGAAACGTAGACTTTCAGCTCTAACCTTTCATTTCAGTGTTAGATCTATATGTTCAACAGACTTTTCTATATCTTTAGCTTTATATTCTCCAGGCTCCAGTAATTCAAAACTAAACAATTAAATTCACTGTCTTCACTCAATTTTTCTTTCCTACTTCCCTTCTCACACTCATAGCATAATGGCCAGCAACTGATTTTCCAAGCTAGAAAAACAGTAGTCATTTGTAATTTCTCTCTCTTTTTCATTTCTTAAAAGTAGGGAGTCTTCAGGTGTTATTATTCTAATTCTTACGTAGATTAGAAATCTCCCAGTTTTGTGCAATCTAGCTTCTGTTTGGGATGCTCATTGATTCTTGTCAGATCTCCCACTGTAGCCTTCTAACTGGCTCCTTCCCGTCTTCAGGCCACAAGCATGAAGATTAATTAGATTTGTCTTAAAGTTAATTTTAATTCAGTGTTACCCACCTCTCACCCGGAAAATACATCAAAATATTTACAAGGTCCTCCTCACAAACCTAAAAACATGATAATTAAAGAATAAGATGCTGTGGTCAGTAAGGCTTGGGTTTGATACCTGACACAACCATTTAGCAAGGGTGTGAACTTAAGTTATTTATTTCTTTGAAGCACAAGATCTCATTTGTAAATGGGACCACAAAGAAATTGCGAGAATTGAAGAAATGTGTGAAAAACACCTATCATAGTGTTGGAGAAAAGAAGGTCCTCAACAAATAATAATTAAGATTCATTCTAATACATCCCCTCTCAATTAACACAGGCATCTAAGCATTAATAAAACCTAGATTTTCAGCATTTTTAAATATGTCTAGTCTTTTCATATCTATGTGTTCATACCATTTCCCGTACCTGGAACATTATTCTCTGCCTTGATTATTAAATAAATTCTTTCTCATCTATAGAGATTAGATGTCACTTTTTAATGATTTTTCTGTGACGTATTTAGGCAACATTTGTTTTGTTCTTATAATTCTTTGTCACTTGGGTAGGAAGTTACTCTGCCTCATCTCATTGGCAGCTAGATTATTTTATATATTCAGTAAATGTTTTCTGAATGCAGTAAAATCTTTCCACAAATGCCTACATTATAGACTTTTATCCAAATTCAAATGTAAATCCTATTTTTTTCTTATCGTCATTTCCCCAAATCCAGCTTTTTAATCTCAATTTTTCCGATATTTCAGTAATTTCTCCATTTTATCACATTAAAAGTTTCAGAAAAATGCTGCCACAGTAGAGGGTTTTTCTTGGTTTGCCTATTTGTATTACTTTTACATAGCAAATGTATATTTAAATGGCAGAAAAAAGTAGAAAATGTACCATATGTGATAGAAACAAGTAAATACTTATTATATAGGGACCAAGTTATTTAATGGAAAGAATAAAGGCTTTGAAGACAATCTGCCTAGGCCTTTTCTCTTAACAGATTTCTGATTCTTCGTACATTTATTTAAACTGATATTTCAGTTACTTGAGTGGGATTTGCAGTATCTATGTTGAAGGATAAGGTGAAAATTAAATGTAAACATAAATATGTAAAGTTACTAGTGTTGTGGCTTTTTCCGTTCCTGTAGTTCAGTGAGCAGGAAGGAGTGGCACTAAGTGGCTTCTTCGTTCCCATAGCTCAGCGAGTGAAAGTGAGTGTTATAGCTCTTTCATTCTCACCACCAGCAATTCTGCAAGCAGGAGTATTACAGCTCTTTCACTCTCATAGTTTGGTGAGTTCTGGGTTCTTGTCCCATGACCAGGAGGAATAAGGTACATGGACACCAGAGAGTGAGTAAGGCAGAGTAGAATTTTATCAAATGACAGAAAGAAAATTCTCAGTAATGAGAGGGAATGCAAAAGTGGGCAGTCATCTGTGAGGCTGAGTTCAGGGTTATTATGGGTTTGAATGGGGGAGTGCATGCTGATTTGTCCATGTGTGGTGATATGGTTTGGCTGTGTCCCCACTCAAATCTCATCTTGAATTGTAGTTCACATAATCCTCATATGTCATGCAAGGGACCCAGTTGGAGGTAATTGAATCATGGGGGTGAGTTTTCCTGTGCTGTTCTTGTGATAGTGAATAAGTCTTACAAGATCCGATGGAAGGAAAATTCCCCTGCACACGTTCTATTGCCTGCCATCATGTAAGATGTGCCTTTGCTCCTCCTTCACCTTCCATCATGATTGTGAGGCCTCCCCAGCCATGTGCAACTGTGAGTCCATTAAGCCTCTTTTTCTTTACAAATTACCCAGTCTCGGGCATATCTTTATTAGCAGCATTAGAATAGACTAACACATGTGGTCTTGGAAAAAGCACAATTTTATTGGATAAAAGACATCATTCAGAAGAAACCAAGTGAAGGAGAGTGGATAAGATGGGGATAGAAGTTATCGCTCCAGTCTTGGACTCTATCTGGAACTGGCAGCTCAGTTTTCAGGCTTTAAACTGTCCTTGGCTTGAAGGTCAGTGTTCACCAGGGACCCATCGCTGTGTGCCTAGGAATTTGTCTGTCTCCTGTCACTATCACTAGCACAGGACTTGAAAAAGAGTATGCATTCAACAATTGCCAGATCTAATATAGATGCTCAGCTCTTTTACTGAAATACTCATATTTTCTTTAGATTTATAAGAAAATCATAAAAATTCAAATAAAAGGCAAAGGCTAAGACGAGAAAAATTGCAGAATATGCATTAGTAAATACAAAGATATACCATTCATCATTGGTAAAAACTAAAAATGTAAACTAAAGTAACTTTGAGAGAGAATTTTGTAGTCATTAAGGTAGCATTTTTTTCATTTTATTTATATGACTAACTCCAGAATGATTTTGGTGAACCTAGTATACTAATTTTTTGGCTGTAGGCATTATAAATGTATATAACCTTTCCACAAAATGCAATTTATTTATATGTAACAAGATCCATAAGGATATCTATGACCTTTAGCTTGATACATTTCTACCACTTTATTCTCATAAAATAATTTGATAGAAATAGAAACCTATAAATATTTTTATTCATTGTGGTATTTTACAGAGTTGGAATAATTTAATTGAAGCCTCCAGAATATGCAATATTAGAATGTTAATAAGTAATACTGCCATGAATTATCATTTAAGAATATTATTTGCTCATTAAAAGTAACAAGTGAATACCATATAGTCCAACATTGTTCAAATAAAATATAAATTGAGCCACATATGTAATTTATACTTTTTTGGTAGTCATATAATAAAATGGAAATAAATGAGGTAAGATTAATTTTAGTAATATATTTTATTTAAGCAATACGTTGAGAATATTATTTCAACATGTAATCAATATAAATGACACCAATGAGAGATTATTTTATTGTTTGATTTGTACTAAGTCTGTGAAACTTTGGCATAATTTACACTTATAGCACATTTCAATTTGGTTGAGTCACTTTTCCAATCTCAATATCCACATGTAGCAAGCTGCTATCATTTTGGACAGGGCAAGACTACAGACAAACATTCATAAGAAATAGAAATATTCTTAATAACATACACATAATTATTTCAATTGTTTAAAAGAATTGTTCATATATGTTTTAGTGTCCTAGAGTGTAAAATTAATTAGGAGTGTTAGATTATGATTCTTTTTATATAAGTTTAAATATTTTCATACTTTTGTTTTTTCTCAATAAAATGTCTTACACCTTAGAATAGGTACCTAATTTGTAAATTGCAACCATTCTGTCTATATGTCTTGATAAAAAATGATGGTGAACTTCAATTTATATTATATTCCCATTTTGACCCAGATTCTGTGGAATTAGTAAGGCTTTTCAATTTGGAGCTGTTTGGTATGCAAAGTAGGCTGAACGTTTTCATAGGGAGTAACAAATACGTGACCTTTCTGGATTAAGTCGATCTGGCAGCCTAATATTTTTTACGGTTTGAATAGGCTATATTTGGTTGATCCTATCAGTTAGCAAAATAAGAAAGTATATTTAAAACATTATCAAAAAATATCTAGCATTTTGCCTTGCACATAGTAGATACAAAATGCGTAATTGTCTAATGTAATCGATTCGAAGCGTCCATCAATTAAATTCAAAATGGATTTGTTGAAACCATTTTCTTAGTAGAATTTACTCTTTCTTCATGTATTTCACTATGATTCCTCATAATTAAAGAAAGCAATAAACAGGGATAACAAAAGTATTAGAACTTTTGACATTTCTGAAGGTAAACAAAGATACCTTTCATATTTCCACCTAAACTTCATTTCCATTCCCACTTAACGTTTCTACATGAGTGAAATATGTCAAGATTTGCGGCTTTCACATATTTATAGTTTTGCTATTTATTAATGATATTTTAAAATATTTATTTGAACAGTAATATAATTCTTCTTATATAATGATTACCTTTCCATATAATTTTAATTTGTTTTCCAAACTAAATTTCCAGCTGTTTGTGGTCAGGAGTATTACTTATTATTCTTTCACAACCACAAGAAACTTTGGATGATGCTATGGCTAACAAAGTCTTTGAAATGTGTTAACTTCACTTGGTTTATAAATGCTAAAGTAAATATAGGTAGAATATTTTAAAATTATAAGCACAAGCATTAATGTTTGGTTCATAACTAAGAATGATATGACACAGTTTTTCAGTACTTTTTAATATAATTGAGCTATAAGAAATATTTAATAATAAATAATTATGCATTTCATTAAAGAAGACAAAAGTAGAAAAAGTGGAAATGTGTAAATGATGCAGAGGTGTATTTGAAAATGTTGATGAAATTATAAAAGCATTTCTTTATGTCTTTTTAAAACTCTACAGGAAATTTCTGTTTTATTACAGCAGCTAATTTTCAAATGTTCCATGCTTTCATACCAAATCCAGCCAATTGTTGGTGATAGCTTATTTCCTTCCCCTTTGCCTGCTGCAATGATTCAGACCTTTTCTGTTCAGTTTTAGTTTTATTACTAATTTCCTCCACTCCCCTATTCTTCACCACCAATATATTACATCATTGTTCAAAAGAATAGTCAAAACTGAGTTTACCTAATCTAAAGCAAATTTAGGCTGGAAGTAAGAGATAGCCACAATTTAGAAGCACTCCGTGGCTTTAGAAATACAGCCCTCCTTTGTAAATCCTCACAGCTATGGATTGTGTAGTCTATCACCACCTGTAGTATGCTAAAGTCAGAATGTAATTACATGCATTTTATAAAATGAGAACTGCTGACATACAACCCACTAGTTATTTTCCAGTAAAAACATATTAGTAGAATATATTTATATCCATAACCATAATACATACTGTTATGCATCTAGTAATTAATTTTTTAATGACTCTCTAAATATTTATGTTCTTTTTTTCTTATAATGCTATCTTCAGTTTTCTCAAGAGCTATCCTAATTTAAGCAGATATTTAAATAGAATCTTTCATTATTCTTGCTTTTCAGTTGTCTTGGGAACAATGCAATAACATTAGTAGGATATTTCCTTGTAGAAATGAAAAAAGAAAATGCATTTTCTTCTAGAAATAAAAAAAGTATTTATAGATTATATCTATTTTATTCTCTTTGAAGCAATTGTGAATGGGAGTTCACTCATGATTTGGCTCTCTGTTTGTCTGTTGTTGGTGTATAAGAATGCTTGTGATTTTTGTACATTGATTTCGTATCCTGAGACTTTGCTGAAGTTGCTTATCAGCTTAAGGAGATTTTGGGCTGAGACAATGGGGTTTTCTAGATATACAATCATGTCGTCTGTGAACAGGGACAATTTGACTTCCTCTTTTCCTAATTGAATAGCCTTTATTTCCTTCTCCTGCCTAATTGCCCTGGCCAGAACTTCCAACACTATGTTCAATAGGAGTGGTGAGAGAGGGCATCCCTGTCTCGTGCCAGTTTTCAAAGGGAATGCTTCCAGTTTTTGCCCATTCAGTATGATATTGGCTGTGGGTTTGTCATAGATAGCTCTTATTATTTTGAGATACTTCCCATCAATACCTAATTTATTGAGAGTTTTTAGCATGAAGGGTTGTTGAATTTTGTCAAAGGCTTTTTCTGCATCTATTGAGATAATCATGTGGTTTTTGTCTTTGGTTCTGTTTATATGCTGGATTACATTTATTGATTTGTGTATATTGAACCAGCCTTGCATCCCAGGGATGAAGCCCACTTGATCATGGTGGATAAGCTTTTTGATGTGCTGCTGGATTCGGTTTGCCAGTAATTTATTGAGGATTTTTGCATCAATGTTCATCAAGGATATTGGTCTAAAATTCTCTTTTTTGGTTGTGTCTCTGCCCGGCTTTGGTATCAGAATGATGCTGGCCTCATAAAATGAGTTAGGGAGGATTCCCTCTTTTTCTATTGATTGGAGTAGTTTCAGAAGGAATGGTACCAGTTCCTCCTTGTACCTCTGGTAGAATTCGGCTGTGAATCCATCTGGCCCTGGACTCTTTTTGGTTGGTAAACTAATTAAACTAAAGAGCTTCTGCACAGCAAAAGAAACTACCATCAGAGTGAACAGGCAACCTACAAAATGGGAGAAAATTTTCGCAACCTACTCATCTGACAAAGGGCTAATATCCAGAATCTACAATGAACTCAAACAAATTTACAAGAAAAAAACAAACAACCCCATCAAAAAGTGGGCAAAGGACATGAACAGACACTTCTCAAAAGAAGACATTTATGCAGCCAAAAAACACATGAAAAAATGCTCATCATCACTGGCCATCAGAGAAATGCAAATCAAAACCACTATGAGATACCATCTCACACCAGTTAGAATGGCAATCATTAAAAAGTCAGGAAACAACAGGTGCTGGAGAGGATGTGGAGAAATAGGAACACTTTTACCCTGTTGGTGGGACTGTAAACTAGTTCAACCATTGTGGAAGTCAGTGTGGCAATTCCTCAGGGATCTAGAACTAGAAATACCATTTGACTCAGCCATCCCATTACTGGGTATATACCCAAAGGACTATAAATCATGCTGCTATAAAGACACATGCACACGTATGTTTATTGCGGCATTATTCACAATAGCAAAGACTTGGAACCAAGCCAACTGTCCAACAATGATAGACTGGATTAAGAAAATGTGGCACATATACACCATGGAATACTATGCAGCCATAAAAAATGATGAGTTCATGTCCTTTGTAGGGACATGGATGAAATTGGAAATCATCATTCTCAGTAAACTATCGCAAGAACAAAAAACCAAACACCGCATATTCTCACTCATAGGTGGGAATTGAACAATGAGATCACATGGACACAGGAAGGGGAACATCACACTCTGGGGACTGTGGTGGGGTGGGGGGAGGGGGGAGGGATAGCATTAGGAGATATACCTAATGCTAGATGACGAGTTAGTGGGTGCAGCGCACCAGCATGGCACATGTATACATATGTAACTAACCTGCACAATGTGCACATGTACCCTAAAACTTAAAGTATAATAAAAAAATAAAAATAAAAAAAGATTATATCTGGAGGACAACATAAACTGGCTAATTGATTATAGATAATAAATGGACATACTAAGTGACAGAAAAATAGATGATAGATATTTCTATGCAAATGAATTTTATTATTGTAAACTTACTGAGTTTCTATGCAGTTTGTTTTAATTGCTGAAACATGTCTTCAGGTGGAATTTATCAAATATTACATACATTGCAATAGTGACAGCATTTTAAAAGAAGTCTCTAGATCCTATGGCAATGAAGCGTCTGTTCTAATAGAGCTCCTAATGTAAAGTTTTGCTTAGTAATGATCTGAATGACTTTTCAAAGTTTCCCTGTCTGAATCAGTGTTAGTGATGTTTCAGTTATCCTCTCAGAAAATCAACTTGCTATGCCTTAATATAATATCAAAAATTAAATTGTAGTTCTTTTGAGAAAATAAGGAGGTAGAAAATGTAACAGTTTTATTGCTTCTGAATGATATGGCTCCAGATTTTTACCTTCACAGAGTTATATTGTTTGATTGAGAATATGATTCCAGTATCTGATAATTTGGGTCTAATCTAGTAGCTTTATACTTGGATTTCCCCGGAACTGTGGTCTGTAAATTCTGAGGATACTGAAGCATCTTGAAATACACCCATTGCTCAATACACAGAATAATTTTTAAAACTTTATAATTTGTAAATTGCTATACATTTATAATTGCTATAAATTTATGAATTATATAATTTAAAATTTATAAATTATATAATTTATAATAAATCACAGAAATATATTTTAATATATTTATATATTATATATAATATTTATATTATATAAAATATAACCTATTTATAATATATTTATATATTATGTTTTAAATTATATATAAATATATCAGATGTGAGTTAATATTATATGACTTATAAATTATACAAATATAAATTATATACAAATATAAATTATATACCAATATAATTTTTATATAATTTATATTAAATTACATAATTTTAATTATATAAATATTTATATAATTTATGATCTATAATTTATAAATTTATAAGCTTAAAATTTATAAACTTAACATTTTCAAAATGTACGTATTTCCCAGGGCTTGATCATGAGTTTTCTTTTTCTTTCTGTAAACTGTATCTCTCTAAGTGACCTATCCAGTCCCATAACTCATACTATCATCTCTAGTGAACACTGTCCAGGCTTTATGTCTCTTCTTAGCGTCACATTTATTTAACTAGGTGTTTATTTCATTTCTCCTGTTGGGTCTCAAAGCATAATTATCTTCTCATCCTTGTATTATTACCCATCCTCCTTCTCCTCCAGTCTTTCTCATATTAATTAGCAGTGTCACATTCACTCTGTTGTTTAATCTCACCTAGGAATTATCATTTATTCTCTTCCTCGCGGCACCCACATTCTATCCATCAGCAAATACTGTTATTTCTTTTCAAAATACTTCTTATTTGCTTTGCTACTACTCTTGCCCAAGAAATCTTCCCTCATCTGGGAAAATTCAATAGACTATTTAATGGTTTGTCTGTTTCTACTTTATTCCCCCTAATTAGACATTCTTCACACAGCTGCCAATGTGATCTTTTAAAATTCATGTCATTCCTCTGCTCAAAACCCTCCAATGGCTTCTCATTGCACTTCGAATAAAATCAGAGCTCCACACCAGTCTACCCATGATGTAGTCACTGCCTCACTCTCCACTGCCTATCTCTTTTTCCTCACTGATTTTATTCTAACCACACTTGATGCTCTACATTCCTGGAAAGCACTAAACTTATTTCCATCCTTAGAATTTTGAGCCTGCTTTCTTCTTTTCTTGGCACTCTCTGCACTCTGATCTTTACATGGCTGGCTTTCTCTTTTCATTGAGGTCTCAGCCCAAGTGACATCTCAGAGAGAATTACCCTGAGATCTAAATAATTACCTCAGTTCTCTCTATTTTATCTACTGTATTATATGGTGTTTGGGGCATAGTACTCATCTCTACTTGAATTTATTTTACTTGTATATTATTTTTATTTCCTCTAGCTATATACTGTTTTAAGAGCAGTGACTTTTTCTACTCTTTTTATCACTCTACTCCCACTCCCTGGAAGAATAATAGGAACATAGTAGGTATTTCTTTTGGAATGGGAGGATAACGAGACAGAGAGACAAAGAGAGAGAGAGAGATTATGTACAATATAATACTGAAGCAATTTACATGTAATCCACATTCCTCCTAAACTGGGTTTGGATAAATGCTGATCTATAGGATTCTTGGACAAGAAAAGATTATTTGGCAAATGAGTTTGGAAGATTCTATTAGAGATTTATTAAGTTCATTAGCCTGTAAAATATTCTTTAAGGTTTTGCAGTAAAGATCACAATTTAATGATATTTAATCAAATGATTCATAAAGTTATTTGGTCCTTGAAAATTTTTCTGCCTTTCAACGTATATTAAAACATTCCGAAATGCTGTTCTAAATTCACTCAGTATCCAATGTAGAAGAGAATTAATGTAACAAGAGGAAAACGTATATCATAATTTTCTTTTAGACTTGTTTAAAATAAAGCCCGCCCAAAATAAGACACATATATATGTTTTTGAGAATTCTGGGTAAATTAGAAATAACTATATTGACACAAAGTTATGCTAAAGAGAAAATTTGGTATATAGCAGATAAGTAACCAAGGCCAACAATCCATAAAACAATAATAGCAAAAAGAAAAAAGACAAAATTGATACTTTCGAGTAGCTCCTGATGGGGAAGAGTAATATTGGGAAAATATTAATAGAAAATAATACAGTCAGAAAAAGTGAAAATAATTATAAAACTCATTTGTTAGAAAGCCTATAAAAGACTGGGGATAACATCAACATGAATATTCTGGTTATAGTATAGGAAAGTGACATAAAATCAGAAGTTTCAAGTTAAATTAAGGGAGAGATGAGGGAGATTAAATGGAGAGTAATAAATCCATGAAATTTATATTTAACACAATGTGAAGGAATAGACTTTAAAAGCTGCTTTTTAAAAAACCTAATTTTCAGATACATAAAATTTTAGCAATATGGCTGTAGTGCTTTGAACTTTTATCATTTGACTATACTTTGCTTTAAAGTTTACATCAAGAGCAAATATGTATATTTGAAAAGTTTACAATAGCTAGAAAATGTATTATAATTCCCAAATGGAAAAAAATGTATACTTGGATTCCCATATTTCTATATACCTATCCACAGAATCACTGTTGTATTTTTAAACCTTATTCCTGGAAGCACTACGGATATCAGATCAATTTAGAAAGCCAAAGAGTACCTCTGGGAATGAAATGGCAGTAATAGAAACAATATTTGACCAAACTATCGCTGTATGCCAATGATGCCAAAAATCACAGTAACCTGGCAGGTAGGTAATTATGATTTAATAATATGATTGATACTGGTTTCTCCACTGAAAAACTATTAACTCTTTATGCAGTAAAATGAAGTCCAGGTTTTAGACACAGTATTTCTCTATTTTGATGTCATTAATAGTGGGTTGGCACTTGTACCAACCACAATGTGTTTCTCACGCAAATTATTTGAAAGAAAACTTATATGTGATTTTATAACTCATTTAGAAATGAAAATGGGGAATATAAATTTAAGGAATAGTTTTGGCTGCAAGTTCTTAATATTCAGGACAATGTTCATATTCTGGACTATTTTATATATCTCTTTCTTTCTAGTAGAAGCAGATTGGCCTGATTGTAGTGTTTACTGAAGAACATTTCAATTTTAAATGTTCATTCTGCAAGACAACTAATAAGATAATTACTGTTTTAAATAATTTCCTCCATATGTTCACAATTCCTGGATCTCTGCTCTTTCTGTTTAAATGCTGGTCTCATGGTTAATGTTGCTGTTCAAAAAAAAAAACTTTCCTTTCATATTTCTTAGAATCTCAAATTGTTCAAATTTGCTGAAGTGCAGCATGTGTTTCTAAATCTGGAAGAGTTGGTAATATGTATAATCTCCTTCTCTGGATGTATATTGTTGTCCTCTTAATGAATAGTGCTCAATGGACTACGTTATATTTTACAGTGAGAAAATCTGCCATTTGAAAGTGCTGGAATTTTTTTCTTTTCTTTTCTTTTCTTATTTATTTATTTAATTTGAGATGAAGTCTCACTCTGTTGCCCAGGTTGGAGTGCAGTGGTATGATCTCAGCTCACTGAAACCTCCTCCTCCCAGGTTAAGTGATTCTCCTGCCTCAGCCTCCCGAGTAGCTGGAATTACAGGCTCACACCACCACGCCTGGCTAATTCTTGTATTTTTAGTAGAGACAGGGTTGGCCAGGCTGGTATCAAACTCAGCCTGACCTCAGGTAATCCACCCACCTCAGCCTCCTAAAGTGCTGGGATTACAGGCATGAGCTACCGCACCTGGCCAAAATTTTTCTATTTTATCATTAAAAAACCAGTTTCTACGCAAGATATTACTTGAAAATCATAAACAAATTATCCTGAAAAAGGTACCATATCAGTCTACTAAATTTAGTTTTGTAAGGTTCAATGTAATCAAATAGAC
The DNA here is from genome assembly GCF_029281585.2 of Gorilla gorilla gorilla. Classification (NCBI taxonomy): domain Eukaryota; kingdom Metazoa; phylum Chordata; class Mammalia; order Primates; family Hominidae; genus Gorilla; species Gorilla gorilla. Next base: position 176,480,556 of record NC_086017.1, read on the forward strand.
TCATGAATTATATTCATACATAATGAAAACAACATTAAATTTGACTTGTTTGTGTCCATCTTCATCCATGTAGAATGCATGTGGTCAAGTCACTGCTCTTAAATTTAGTTCTTTGATCAATAATGTGAGCCTGATAACAAGTATCCATGAAATCATATTGTTTATCAAAAAACAAATAATTACTTCTGTCACCATTATTGTCATTTTCACCAATACCAATTTTCATTTTTATGATCATCAAATTTAATGCAGCCATGGATGAGTCCAAAACTCCCACACTCACAGACATACAGACACAATTGAACCGACTATTTATGAGGTTAGAAGGTAGAACTAAGAATTAATATGCTACCAGTTAGCAAATATAATTAAGACTGTTTTAAATCTTTACTTGTACCTGCCATAATTGTAAAATAGTTTTCTTGGACAAACAGAAGAAGATACAGAAAGTATAGGTTTGGAAAGTGTACATGTTTAATTCAAGAAAAATAATTTATTGTATAACTTATTGGATGCTTACAGTCTATTTCATGGACAATTGGAAATGAGAGAAAAGGTTTTGGGCAATTACAAGTAAATTCATGCTTTATATTAAAATTTAATCCCCCAAATTAGGTTTTAGGTAATATAGCTATGTCAGTTATAGGAACTGACAAAGGAATTAAATTTGCTAATTATTATAACAACACTAACACAAAGTAAATTGCAATTTAAATATACAAAATGTTTTTGATATACAGTAAAGTTTATGCCATTTGTGATGACAATCCAATATAAAACTAGATTATTAAATAATCCAGAGATTTTCTAACTAAATACACCAGATGCGGGTGTTCTTGTCAGATTCAATGATCAACATTGTTGAGGGCAAACTTCCAAATCTAGGAGGCAGAACAAAAGAAAAAAAAACACACTTCTGGCAAAAAAAAAAAAAAAAAGTGTGTGAATTCTTTATCATTCTTTATCAGTTCAGTTTTTTGCGTTTTTAAATTTTATGTAAATTTTGCATTGGTTTTGTGTGTGTTTATACATCCACAAGAAACACATAACGTGCTGAAATACAGATAAATTTGAACAGTCAGTGTATATGTCATTCATTCTTCCTTCCAACTACTGAGGAAACAAAAACTTTTTTTTCTGAGCGTCTATTTGGAATAGGCATTTGTCCATTTTCAATGGATAAAACTAAAAGTCAGCATTCAATGTCTCAAAGTCCAGAAGGCAAGGCAGACTTAAAATAATAATTAAAATCTAGTGTAATAAGAGTGACTACTACTACTACACACACATATAATTACACATACATACACTATATATAGTGTGGGACAAAGAGAATTATAATTTCAGCTTTGCAATATGGACAAGGAAGTCTTCACAGAGAAAACAATATCACTTGAACTAGGTTTTGAAATCTAACAGGAGAATTTCCAAGTACTTTAGGCAAGTGTTTACTCTGGGGAGGAGAAAAATCACGTGCAAAGGCAAAGAGGAGGAACATATGACCAGAAATGAATAAAGAAGAACAAGATAAATGGTTGAAGACAAAAGCAAAGATTAAATCATAAAATATTTTACAATTTTATGTAATGTGTTTGATATTTAGACTATTGTTATAAAACACCCCTGATTGAGGAAATCGATACCTTTGGATAACAAAATCTGATTTTCCTTTTTGAAAATGTGTATGATAGCAGTAGGACTAATGAATTGAGTGTTTGTAGAGAAGAGACAGGGATTGAACTAGGAGGTTACCACAGATTTTTACAAGATATGATGAAGGCCTACACTAAACCATTTAGGTAAAGATGAAGAAGAAACTATTTTGAAAAACTTGGTGGGCTATAGTAAGCAACTGTATGTGAAGTCAGGACAGGTAAGGAGAAGGAAGATCCCCAGATGGCCCCATGATTTCAGGTTTGGATACTATCAGGAAGATAGTATCATTTTTTAGTACAAATCAGAAAACTTATAAAGGTGAAAGTAGATTATAAAATAATCAAAGCTTTGTAATGTTGACATTTATCTATTAATGATTTTGTTGATTTTTATGCTGTTGAACATATAAAAAATCTTTTATTCAAAAACTATTTTTTAAAATTTTGTACAAATAAAATTATGTATACTAATAAAAAGGTATACCTGTGTATATCAAAGCAAAACAAAACATTAAAAATTACTTTAAAATTTAGGTGGAAAGATTATATTTGACTCATATTCATATGCTTTTGGCAATTTCTTAGCCATATCTGTCTCTAAAATCAAGTCACTAAAGAATGTATGTTCAGATGCTCCTCGTAATTTTCTACATAGTTATACTTTAAGGCTAATAAATTTGAAATGGTTTATTGATGCTATTGTTTCTATTGTTACAGTTCTACAGGCCAAAAATATATATTTTTAATTGAGAAAATTCTTCTATATTTTTCCTAAGGTTTCAGTAAGCTCAGGGTTAATTCTACCAAATGAATTATGTTCTTCATTCTATCTTTTTATTGAAACATTTAAAAATTTCAGTCTACATATTTTAACTGGCACTGCCTTTTTGCTTTTATTCAGAATAACTTTCGTCAACAAATATTTTTATGTAACAACACTCATCAAATAAGGTGATCCTATGGTTCTTTTATAAGTCTTGCCAAATTTAGATGCTACAAAAAACAAAGGGCTCAATTTCATTCCATTTGGGTAAAGAATATTAATTTATTCAATTTCTTAAAAAAGCACCTTCAGAACTTTCTCTCAGAAGAGAAGTTGTTCTGTAGATCAATTGTAGATTTTGAAAAGTAAATTATGGGCCAGCACAGTGTCTCACACTTGTAATCCCAATGCTTTGGGAGGCTGAGTAGGGAGGACTGCTTGAAGCCAGGAGTTCCTGACTAGCGGGGCAACATAGTGAGACCCTGTCTCTCCAACAACAACAAACAACCACAAATTAGCTGGGCATGGCAGCACATGCCTATGAATCCTTGCTACTACAGAGGCTGAGTGGGGAGGGTGGGAGAATCACCTGAGCTTAGGAGTTTGAGGTTACAGTGAGATATGATTGTGCCCCTACACTGTGGCCTGGGTGACAGAGCAAGACCCTGGCTCTGAAAAATAAATGAGTAAATAAATATGTAAATAAATTGTGTACACTGAACTCTCATCATCAAATTTTCTAATTTTGTTTGTTTGTTCCTGTGGACGTTTTAGTCAATTCTGTAGATGTCTGCTATCACAAAAAATGGACAGTAGGTTAAAAACAATAGAAATGTATAAATGTATTTTTCACAGTTCTGGAGGCTGGGAGTTTGAGATCAGAGTGCCAGCATAGTTGGGCTCTGGTGAGGTTACAGACTGTCAACTCATTGAATCCTCACGTGACAAAGAATGCTAGAGAGCTCTCTGAAGTTTATTTTATAAGAACACTAACTCTATTCATGAGGACTTCACCCTCATGACCTAAACACTTCCCAAAGGCCTATATCTTTTAATAGCATTGCATTGGGGGTTAGGTTTTCAACCTATAAATTCTGGGGGAATGTAAGCATTCAGTTCATAACAATAGACAAAAGTGTTATTCTTTTTTTTTTTTTCCATTTAACTTCCTCGGAATTTATTCTGTGTGTTCCATACCTTTCCAATTAATATAAAACATGAATGCCATTTTTTAACCTTTATTTTAAGTTCAGGGGTGGATGGACAGGTTTGTTACATAGGTAAGATCGTGTCATGGAGGATTGTTGTAAACAGATTATTTGATTACCCATGTATTAAGGATAGTACCCATTAGTAATTTTTCCTTATCCTCTCCTTCCTTTCTCTCTCTACCCTCAAAATGCAAATCAAAGCAACAATGAGATACCATCTCACACCAGTCAGAATGGCTATTATTAAAAAGTCAAAAAGTTGCAAATGCTGGTGAGGTTGTGAAAAAAAAGGAACACTTTTACACAGTTGGTGGGAGTGTACATTAGTTCAACCATTGTGGAAGACAGTGTAGCAATTCCTCAAAGACCTAAAAACAGAAATACCATTTGACCCAACAATCCCACTACTGAGTATATACTCATAGAAATATAAATTACTCTTTTATAAAGACACATGCATGTGTATATTCATTGCAGCACTATTTGCAATAACAAAGACATGGAATAAACCAAAATACCCATCAACGACAGACTGGATATAGAAAATGTGTTACACATACACCATGGAATACTATTCTATTTCCAATTTTTAATTTCAATAATTTCAATTTTCTGTGTCAATGTTGATATTTTGGGTAATTTTATTAGATTTCCAACATAAAAAAGTTTTTTAAAAGTAACTGGATAAAAAATAGGTATGCGAGGCCTAGAAAAATAAATAAATAAATAACAAATTTAGAAAAACCATTCACAACACAATTCAATACCATGGTAGGACACTTAGATTGGCTTACAATGTTGTTTAGTAAAGGTTAAACTATTTCTATAATTTAATTGATGATAAGGAGCAAAGAGAGAAAGTGTGAAGCTTCATTTTAATGTGTATGTGTGTTTTTGTGTCTATATAGAAGCTGTAGTATATAGCTTGGTATATTAGGCTGGTAAAATCTTACAACTTGTTGGGATTTAATAGAACCAATTCCAAATATATTTATATTTCATGCATTTCTTAATTCTCTATCATGAATTTTGATCCACAAACATTTATATTTTTATTTCCCTAAAACATATCATTTTAGTCTTCAAGGTTGAAATTCTAACTATTCAAAATAATATTCAATAATTTTCTGATGTTTTACCATTAAAAAATTAACTTCTAAAAGTTTTAGTGTCCATGAGTTACATGAAAATATAACTACTATTGTGCTAATAAAACTTTCTATTTGAAATAACTGTTGAGACTAATTTGAACCACACGTCATTTAACTGTTTGCAAAGTTTTTTCAGAAATAGCCCTACTCCATAAACAGTTGTCCCTATACTGTTTTCATGCATGCAAGAAAACTTGAGATTGAAAAAGAAGAACAATAATTTTGAGTAGTCATTTAATCTAAATGAAAAGTCACATTCCATTGAAACCTGTTTTCCATGACTATATGAATTAAACCAAAATCTATTAATACTGACATGGTTTCCTTTTTAAAAGTACTAATTGTTAAACTCATGCTGATATTTTTTTCTGAAGATTTATGACCTAGCTTTTGTGGGGTTTTTAATATTTCTATGGCCCCACATATGTTAGATGAGAAATATCAACAGATATTTTGTGCAAGTTATATGTTCATTATCAATTGTTATTACTGAATTTTTTATTAAACACCTATTCTTCAGAATTAAATGTTTTTGGTTCATTGCTGCTAAAAAGAGTTTATTGCAAAATGAATGTGCAATCAATGAAACAATTAGTTGTCAATATTCAGCATAAAATACATGATATCATCTTCAGCCTCTATTTTTTACACATATTTCATGTACATATACTTTCCTACATTCTATATAGCCCTTACTAAGTGGAGGCTTAGCAATTTGAAACTCACAGGCTGTGGGACAAGACAGACACACGTGGCTGGGACATGTTATTTTTTGTCTTTTTAGTAGCGACTATTCCAACTGGTGTAAGTTGATTTCTCATCATGATTTTAATTTGCCTTTATCTGTTGATTAGCAATGTTGAGCATTTATTTTTATGACTGTGGAACATATAGGTGGCAATGCACAGGAGATATTTGAAAACACTAATTTGCAGTGCAGGGGAGTGCTGAAATATAGAAATATAAATTTTAAATTTTTCAGCATATGGGCAGTCAATGCAACCACTTGAGATGAAAGATCTGGTAAGGCATTTTTAGCATCAATATTTGTTGAACACATTATTGGCAATTTCTAGAGATAGGATGAATGGCATTTGTTTACACATTGATGACAAACAAGAAAATATAATGTCATTACTATAAATGACTTGTGTATCAGTTTCCTGATGCTGCTGTAACAAATTATCACAAACTTTGTGGTTTAAAACAACAGAAATATATTCTCTCATGGTTTTGGATGCTCAAAATATGTCCAAAGTAGTACTACTGGGTTTAAATCAAGATGGCTATATTCTCTCTGGAGGCTCAAGGGGAGGTTTTGTTCCTTGCCTCTCTCAACTTCTAATGGCTGCAGACATTTCTTGGCTCAAATCTGTGTCACTCTAGTCATGGCTTTGGTCATCACATTACCTTCTTATTTTCTTCCTCTGCTGTAAAATATCCCTCTACTTCCCTTTTATAAGGATGCATGTGATTCCATTTAGAGCCCACTCTGTTAATCCCTGATAATGTCTCCACCTCAAGATCTTTAATGTAGTCACATCTATATAATCTTTTGTTGTCAGATAAAATAACATTCACAGGTTCCAGAAATTAGGGTATGGATGTTTTTCTGGGGGTTTGGGGAGGCTGGTTATTATCAGTCTACTATGATTTTATGTTTCTAATCAACATGAAGATAGGAATTTTTTATCCTATCTATATCATCACTCCTGAAATTTAGGTATTCAGAGAAATATAAATGTGCTATTTTTTTAAGAGTTGGGATCTCACTATGTTGCCCAGATTAGAGTGCAGTGGCTTTTCACAGGTGTGATCTTGGTGCACTACCACCTCAAACTGGCATGGCATCATCCTTCCTCAGCCTCCTGTAGCTGGGATTTCAGGCATGCACCACTGTGCCTGGCTAAATACACTATTTTGTAATGTATAAAACTGTGCTATTCATTAGAGTAGCCACTAACCACCTGGAGCAACTGAGCAATTAAAATGTAGCTAGTCAGAAATGAGATATACTATAAGTGTAAAATATACATCATATTTGGAAGACTTGGTACAAGAAATGTAATGTAAAATATCTCAACTTTTTGATTAGTTAAATGACTTTTTTGATATATTGTATTAAAATATTGAAGTTAATTTTACTTTTTTCAATATGGCTACTAAAAAATTTAAAATTACATATGAAATTCACATTATATTTCAACTACACAGCACTAGTCTAGAATGTGTATGTTTAAATCTTTTCATTATACAGAGAAATTGTTTCCTTATAAATAATTAAAATTCCTGAAAGTTGCCCACCAAGTTAACTAAATCTCGTCTTTAAAAATTCTATGGCTCTATCTTGCTCTATTGTAATCCATATTCATTCAAACTATGAACTTCTGCTTTTCTCCATTTTACAGCAACAAACCAGCAGGACTTCCTGTGAAATCATGACCGCCATGTGCTCTTTCAGCCTCCATCAATTCCTACCTCTAAGCACCTGAGAGCCAAAGCAAACCACAGGAAACCACAGGTACTAACTCTTTTAGACCTGATGAAGTGTCTCCCAAAGACAGTCTGGCATGGTGAGTACCGGAGTAACTGGCAATCTTTTAGAATGGAGAGAAAATAAGAAATTGGGAAAAATTTGGCATTTGCTTTCAACAGAGATCAGATTCTGACCTCTGAAAAGAAGAAATAAGGGAAAATGTTTATGGTGGGGAAAGATCCAAGGGGAACTTGTGCGAAAGGAAGAGCCTGCCAGAAAAGGAGATTTGAGATCTGAGAAGAGACTTGTGTATGTCTGAGGGAAGAGTTGGAGAGAGGTAACCAGGGGAGAAAATCTGGGAAGTTTTGAGCAGTGAAGATCTGCCAAGATGGAAAAGGAGAAAGGACACTAATATTTATTAGGCCTCTACTGTATACCTGCACATAGGTTATTCAAATACATGTACAGTATTCATTTTTGGAGGCAAAAATTGAGGTACAGAAAAATAAAATTATTTCACTAGGGTTGCACAACTATTAGGGATCAAAGGCAAATTTAGAATCCATTGATTAGTGGGTGGATATCCTTTTAGAGTGTTAAAGCTAGATTAAAGTGTGAATCTGCAAGGGTAAAAAATGGGCAAGTGACTTTGAGTAATTTGAGAAAAGTTGAGTCATTTCAATGATAGTATGTGTGTAATCCAGGTTGGGAAAGTGAAAGCAGGGGGAAGCAAGCCAGGGAAGTGTTTGTACTTGGAACTGTCTGTAACAACTGTGGGAATACTAACACACTGAAAGCCCCAGAAGAAATGGGATATTGGTTGGCCTTGTAACTAGGCAAAGTTTTGAACTTGACCAGTTCCTTAACATCCCACTGTAGTTCTATAGGTCAAAGCATAGACCTTTGGAGTTTTATATACTTGCCCGTAAAAAATATCAGCATATTTGAACTTCAAACTCTCACAGATCTGATGGAAACATACTCAACAGATCGGTTCAAGTTTTAGTAAGTTCATCTCTAAAACTGAAGGTAACATGAATCACCTTGCCTTCAGAATTTCTAGCTCTGTAATTTGCAATTTATACTATTCCTTTTAGAAATTATTTCATTCTCATTTCTCCTAGAACCTTCAAGGGTTCAAACATCTATTCTTCAAATATTCACATTTTCTTCATTTCAGTAGGCTCTTCCAACAATGGACTACAGGATAAATTATTTTATTGATGCCCTTCCCTGGTATACCATTGGATTCTAGTCACTTAAGCATTGCATCTATGAGTACATGGACATAATGGCTGCTGGTGGGAGGCTGAGAGAGTAACCCCTGGTGGGAGTGGTGGGAGGTTGGTGATGGGAGTGGGGAAAAACGAAAAAAATCTTATACTCTAACAGGCTTGGCTCACCATAATTTACAAAGTCCTAGTATAACTTTTATTCTTGCTGCTCTTTGGCAGGCTTTTTTCATTAACTGCTCTGGGTCTTTCCTATTCTGATTTCTCGTTATCCTTCTTTCTTTCTTTCTTTCTTTCTTTTTTTTTTGAGACGGAGTCTCGCTCTGTCACCCAATCACCCAGGCTGGAGTGCAGTGGCGCTATCTCGGCTCACTGCAAGCTCTACCTCCAGGGTTCAGGCCATACCTCCAGGGTTCAGGCCATTCTCCTGCTTCAGCCTCCTGAGTAGCTGAGACTACAGGCGCCCGCCAAAACGCCTGGCTAATTTTTGGTATTTTTAGTAGAGACGGGGTTTCACCATGTTAGCCAGGATGGTCACGATCTCCTGACCTCGTGATCAGCCCGCTTCGGCCTCCCAAACTGCTGGGATTACAGGCGTGAGCCACCGCGCCCGGACTATCCTTCTTTCTTCTAGCTGTTAATCTTGCCTTTCATTTAGCCAAAATCAAGACACTTGGCCCAGGCTTTCTCATTTCACCTTCTCATTTTAATCGATCACTATCTCTACATGAAGATCTTTTCATCTTTCCCAATGTTTGTGGAAAAGAGAGCACTCAAACCCCTTTTTGTTTTCCTAAAAAGGTAATTGTCAGTATTTACTTTTCTTCTATCATCTTTAATTCTTTTTTTCTGTTGACTCTTCTTTCCATGTCTGGTGATGGTTAACGTTTTTTTTTTTTTTTTTTTTTTTGAGCTTTGGTAAATCAACAGGAGAAATAATGTATTATTCTTTAAATTAGCCTTTCTTGAATTAGGTGATTGAATATTTAAATGTTTAGCAGTCATTTCATTTTTTTTACCCAGTGAATTGTCTTTTGAAATTTCATACAACCTTGTTTATAAATTAATGTTAAGCATTTGTCTGTAATATTTGTGACAAATATTTTTCTGTTTATTGCCTTTAGTATGTTTAAAAAATGTTAGATATTTTAAAAGTTTAGTTATATTTATCACACTGGTCACCATTTCCCATTGTGATATCTTTAAGTGCTTATATGCTTAGAGTGTCATTTGCTGTCTGTATTTCAGACTAAGATGTACAGGCATTCGATGTTTACAGTTAGGCGTACATTCTGAGAAAGGCATGGGTAAATTATTTTGTTATGCAGGCACCATAGAGTCTACATACACAAACTTAGATGTTGTAGCCTGCAACACACCTAGGCTATATAGTATAGCTTATTACTCCTAGTCTACAAACCTACACAGCATGTTACTATAATGGATACTGTAGACAACTGTAACACAATGGTAGGTATTTGTGTATCTAATCATATCTAAACACAGAAATGGTACAGAAAAATATAGTATTATATTATGGTATCATATATGGCATTTATGGTGTCATATATGTAGTTTGTTGTTGACTAAAATATCACTCTTTAACACATGACTATCCTTTTATGTTATTTCTGTTTTTATTTTATTATGTTAAAGTTTTGAATGCATGTGTATTTATTTTACCCTTTCTCATAATATTACCAAATTATCTGAGATCATGATAATTGAAGTCTTGAAATCTTCTTTGACTTGTCTAGCTTAACTCATATGCCATATCATTAATTTAGAAACTATAATTTTCAAAAATTAAATCAAATTTGAGCTGAGCCATTCCATTAGATGATAGCCATAGTAAAGATAAGGATCATGTCATAGTTGTATCCTCAGCACATAGTATAATCCTTGATGTATTATTTATTATTGTATGTAATACAATAATAGGCTTTCAATAAATGTTTGCTGAATTGGATTACAAAATTGGGTTATCACGTTAAATCAATGTCATGGTAATTATTTTGTGTATATAATGCAATGCAATGTTTTCCTGAAACTGTGCTTTTAACCAAGCCAACTTGCATATCATTCACTTGTCCTCATTCCTTACTTTTATATTCTTTCTTCTTTCTATCCAGCTTCAGACAATGTTGGCATAGTCTCTTTTCTGCTTCTCATCTTAGAATTCAGCTGCCTAATTGAAAGGGCAAATATTTATCCAGTGACTCTTCTTTCTGACCAGTTTGGACAACCAACCAACTTCAGTCCCTAAGACTCCCTATCTGCATGGGATTTTCTATAAAACTGGCTTTATGCATTTGTAAATATGGCAGTCCTATTTCCCCAAAAGTCTCTACACTTTGAATTTTCTGACATTAGCTGCAGTAAGGAAAACTCAAAGAAATGGTTGTCTGAATAATTGCTTATTAAGCATACATTTTATTATATGACAATCATTTAAATAGTGCTAATTCAAGCAAAGACCAGAAGGGGTTTAAGATTCCTAATAGGAAATCCTTAAGCAGATTTCATTTGCTAAAGAGTGAAATTTTATAGTTAATACACAAACTGTAAAAAATTAAAAATGAAAGGATGGCATTGGAAGAAAAACAGTCACATGTCCTGGTATTATTTTTCTTAATATTGGAAAACAGTTTCCTATGTAGTCAGTTGGTCAACTTTTATAAGAGTATGTAGGTTGAGTTTATAATTTAAAACTTCCTGAAGCAAATATAAAGAATGGAGATGAAAGACGTACAGTCAAAATGCAAGAAACTGAACAAGAAAGTAACATGAAGATATAGATAAACTTAAGTACCAGGCACATTGCCTTCTATAGTTTTTTTTTTTTTTTAGAAATAGACTTCAGAAAACATAGGTGTATGTGTTGTTTTAAGGCCACTGAGAAGAAAAATAATGGGTTAGAAATTAAAACTGTTTTGATAAGCTCTAAAACAAGATTTGTAGAAAGAACTGGGGGTATGAGACCTCAATGTTTTGTCTAAGGTCATCCCTATTCATTTTCATCCATAAGCCAGGCAAATAAAAACAGCATAGAAGTATATCTAACCCTGTATAACCCTGAGCTGACATTCTTGTAGGAACCATGCTTGTTTACAGTTTCTGTGTTTAGTAAGAATGTTATAGTTGTATAACATCTCTCTATGGCTCTTTGCAAATAATAGTAGCTACCATTTATTAAACACTCACTGCATGACATATAATGTGCTAGTTTCCTAAACCAGGTTTCATTTTATCTTCACAAAAATCTTATGATATAACACAAGTGTAATATACATTTTACAGATGAGGAGACTGAGGTTTAAGTATATCAGCTGATGGCTGGAAGTCACATAAATACAAATGACAGAGCTGGGTATTGAATTTAAGAAATACAATTTTTGGAGCTGCTACTATAAAACAAAACCTAATTATCAAGACACATAAGATCCAACTTCCAAAATTAGTAACATCAAAATTACTGGGTATGTTGACTATTTGTGTTTATAGGTTTAATAACTTATTCTTTCTACCACAGATTTAATAACTTATTCTTTCTACCACAGATTTAATAATTACACTTATAAGATATATTACATATTTGTTTGCATTAGTAAGTTGTATAATAATAATTTATACTTTTTTGATGACTCTGCATCATGACGATCATCAGTGAAAGTGATGGAAGAAGCCAGGTGCGATAGCTCACGCCTGTAATCCTAGCACTTTGGGAGGTCCGGGGGGGGTGGATCACCTGAGGTCAAAAGTTCAAGACCAGCCTGGCCAACATGGCGAAACCCCGTCTCTACAAAAAAATACAAAAATTAGCCGGGCCTGGTGGTGTGAGCCTGTAATCCCAGCTATTCACAAAGCTGAGACAGGAGAAACGCTTGAACCCAGGTGGCCGAGGTTTCAATGAGCTATCATGCCACTGCACTCCAGCCTGGGCAACAAAGTGAGACTCATCTCAAAAGAAAAAGAAGAAAATGATGGAAGATAATAGTTCATTGGAAAAAATCTAAGTGATATAAAGTCATATCTTCTGGATCTCAAGAATAAATTTATAACCTCATGGCTTTTCAGTGACACTTTATTGTAAATGTAGGAATTAATAAGCCCTGTTAAATAGGTGTCTTTGTGTGTTGGGGTCATCAGACCCAACACCAGGCTGTGTGGGCTACAAAGTCTGGCAGAGTCAAAGGAATGAGAAAAGACAAGTTAAGAGTGCATAAAGTGGGTCCAGGGGGCCAACATAGATTGGAGTCTGTGAAGTCCCCAAACTCTGGGAGCCCACACTATTTATTGGTGATCAAACAAAGAAGCAGGTGGTGAGGATGTGAGGGTAAACAGGTGAGGGCGTGAGGACATGGAGGGTAGAAAGGTAGTGGTGCATCAAGCGTAGCTGTGATGGTTTAGCATTTTCTTTGACGCATATAGAATATGCTCTGTTGCTTGAGATAATAGAGAACATGTTTACGAGCCTGGGAGAGCAACCAACAGGTCTGTGCACATTCCAGATGCCACAAGGGGTTTTATGCCCTGAGCCCTGGGTTCCATTCAAGCCACGAGGGGTTTTATGCCCTGGCCTTAGATTTGTGGTGCAGCAGGGCAGCCTTCCACCCTTTGGCACAGAGCTTGGTGTTCCAAAGGCCACGAGGGGTTTTAGACCCTGGACCCCAGACATCTTCCAAGACTCTTTTATATTATGACAGACAAGCCAGACCTGCCTCAGCTCTTCTACCAACATTATGAAGAATATTGAATTAAGTCTGAAACATCTGTCTCCTTGGGTACTTATCTAAGTGGCACTACTTTGTGATTCCAAAACTTGGAATGGTAGATTATTGACATATAGTCTAATTTTTTTCATTCTTTGGAAGTTTTGAATCAAAGTGAGAGCAATGGAGAATAAAGAATGTATTAAAGGTAAGGTAGATTTATGGGGATGATAAGGTTTTAATTGAAGAAGAGAGGCAGGAGAGTTTATCAGGAAAGTAAATTTACATATAGCTAGGGAAAAATGCATAAAAAGAAAGTAGGTAACAAGAAAATAGTTTTGTTAGTTTATTTTTGTTATACCAATTTTGACATGTCAGCTGGAAGTACTCTGAGTTCTCATTAACCTCTATTCCCTTGCTGCTGTTTCCAAATCCTCCAGATGGCCTGTGGCTAAGAAATGCTTCTGATGATGTAAGATTGGAGAAAAGGGCCTGTTGTAGTTCCTTTGTGGATATTGTTCAATTTGAAAAAGAAGCCCTAAGAAAACCTTGCTTGATGTTTTAAAATAGCTACAGACCTACTTCAGCTACCACAATAAAGGGAATGCTTTATTTAATTTATATTATAAAATATGACAATAATATTTATCACTATTTAAGAATGCATAGATTGTTATCTTATTTAAGAAAACTATACTTATTTCACCAGTATTACAGGGAATTTTGCATTTTTATCAATGAAAAAGAATACATATAATACAGAAAGTATTGAGTATGGATTCCTAGTCTGAAATTTTGTCTTGTTTTTTTCCCTGTAAAATATTTTCCATTTATTACTTAGGTTGGCTTAATGTAGAGAGGAAACACTTAGACATTAGCAGTTGCCTGTGTTAATCTGGTTATTCTGTAATAGCAACCACAATCACTTTCCTAAAGTTCACTCTTTCAGTGATTATCCTGTTGAGACGCAGAGCAATGACATTTATTCTGTTGTGCTTATAAGCAATGACATTTATTCTGTTGTCAGAAACAATGATTGTCTCAGCCTATATTATCATACTGACAGGTTGCCGACTTCTCAAGCTGCAGAAGATATTTTAAAGCAACATTTACTTTTCATTCATTCATTCAACGTGCACTGAATTACTAAAACACTTACTAAGTGTCTGTTATATGCCAAGTACTGCTCGAAGTACTAGAGATGTAGAAGAGATCAAGACATAGTATCTACCCTCAAGGAGTTTCCAGACCAGTAATCAGAAGTAAGACTTGGCTGCAAAAAAAAAAAGTTAATATAGAGTCACATGGTCTTCCGTTAGATATTAGTATAGGGCAAAATAAAGGATAAAAAGCAAAGGATGTTGGCTTTATCTATGGAGTCAGAAAATTCTTTATAGACATGACACTTAGTGTTTTAATGTAAGAGACAGCCTAGCAGGGAGAGGGTGAGTGCATTGAAGAACAACCTGAGGTGCTAGCATTCCACATAGACGAAGTAGGATGGCCACAGATAAACCATCTGACACAGAGAAATGTAAGCCACCTCGCATGGCCAGAATGTAAGGTATGAGAGGAATCGTGGCAAAAACTATGTCTGGAGAGGAAGGCAGCTCCCAGGTTATGGTGAGCATTGTATACTAAGCTAAGGTGTCTAGGTTTGTTGTAAGAAACGATGAAAGATTGTTTACACAGAAATATATATTTGCAGTCCAGAAAATAATCCTTGTAACACTTTGGGAACAGTGGCATATATGTGAAGGTCAAATTACTGCACATCCTGGGCACTTGAGACAGTCTGTTTGTGCCTTCCATGTTGCAATTCAGCATTTCCCTTTTTTTTTTTTTTTTTTTTTTTTTTTTTGAGACGGAGTTTCGCTTTTGTTGCCCAGGCTGGAGTGCAATGGCGCTATCTCGGCTCACTGCAACCTCTGCCTCCCGAGTTCAAGCGATTCTCCTAACTCAGCCTAACGAGTAGCTGCGATTACAGGCATGCACCACAAAGCCCAGCTAATTTTGTATTTTTAGTAGGTATGGCGTTTCTCCACGTTGGTCAGGCTGGTCTCAAACTCCCGACCTCAGGTGATCCGCCCTCCTCCGCCTCCCAGAGTGCTGGGATTACAGGCGTGAGGCACCGCGCCAGGCCAGTATTTGCCTTTTAACAAAGTGGTGTCTGACCCTACTTTGGTTGTGGCTTTCTGGGCGCTTCCTTCTTAAAGAGATGTGTATTTCTTATTCAAGGAAATGTTCTTTTGGTTTTTGAGATTAGTTACATATTTAGCAATTTTTTGAGGACTTTGTTAGTTGTTATTCTATGTAGAATGAGAACATTTCAATGTGTTAAGTTGTATATTTTAAACTTGAAGTTGCTGGTCTTTTTTAAACATAGATTTGTGTGTTTTTTTAATAAAATGGCATTTTATTTTCATAATGTTAAAAATCTTAATTTTGACGATGCTAAATATCTTAATTAATTGAATAAAAAATTGTAGCCTTAAGCTTTCTTCTCCCAATAACCCATAGGCAATGACTTTAATTTTTTTTGTTCCCCCTTGGCTTTTAAATATAATACATATTGTTAAATGTATTAAATATGAATGTATTTAATATGATACATATTTAACGTATTTAAATATAATATATATTGTTAAGTGCACAAATTGTTAAATGATGTGCTTTTACTGGTTTTTCTTATTAATTTTTGGTTTCTATGTTAAAAATATTTATTAACTCACTGCTATCATGGCTGAGGATTTATTTCTTTAGCAATATCAGGATGTCTTTTTTTTACCATTTCCTCCAATATTAGAAAAGTCAGTTTTCACAGGATAACTGCAAATATAGGCAGTCTTTAAATCTAAGTAGTTTACTATAAAAATACTTCTTTTTTCTACATTCCTTTCTATATCAATATATAGGTATTCTTTATATATTTATTCTTTTATATATGTAGATCTACAGATTTATGTGTATCTCTATATATATATATATATTCATACATAAAATATAATGAAATCATGAAACATATTCAGACACATCAGAGCCCAGGAAAATGTCTGCTGCCCAGCTGTCATTTTGGTACCTTGCCTCATCTTTTTCCCTAATGGGATCCATTGTTTCCCAGATCCCATGTCTTCCTCTGATGAATTGATTGATTAGCTAATTAATATTCCCTTGCTTCCTTGGAGCGTAGCGTTCATATGTCTCTTTCTATATATAGAAAGAGAGATAGATATTTCTATGGATCTATATATATTTAGATATCTATATATCTATATATATCATATCATTCAGATATATCATATCTGTATGTCATATATCATACAGATATAGCATATCTATATATGATATATTGAGAGAGAATACCATATATATGAGATATTCTAAAATGTTTATTCAGATTATCCATTTATTAGGGTCTTTATTTTTTCAGTTTATCCATTTATCAGGTCTTTTTTTTATATATAAATTTATTTCTTCTTGCATCCTTGTTCCAACTTTAGTCCAAACTGGTGGCTTCTAGTCTGCTGCCCAGCTGTCATTTTGGTTCCTTGCCTTATCTTATTGCCTGATGGGATCCATTATTTCCTAGATCCCATGTCTTCATCTGATGAACTGACTGATTAGCTAATTAATATTTCCTTGCCTCTTTGGAACATATCGTTCAGTAAATATGTTTAAGAAGGTATATGGGAGGACATTTTCCTGGGTTCTTATGTGTCTGAATATATTTTATGATTTTATATTTATTTTCTCCTTGTAGCTTCAGTAGCTTTTAGACTCATCAGGCTGGTGAGAAATATGATGCCAGACTGAATCTTTGTGACCCATTATTCTCTGAAACTCTTCAGCTTTTCTCATTTTTTCTGGTATTCTGAATCATAATGGTATGACTTGATGTGTGGTGTGAACTTCCAAGCTGAGTACTTATGAAGTTCTTGCATAGTTTATTCTGTTATTTCTTTGGTAATGTCCTTCACTTTCTATTTTATATATTTTCCAAAACTTTATTTAGCTAGATGTTAGGCCTTCTGAATAAATTCTCTAGGTCTCTAATTCTTCTTTTCTTTTCTTTTCTTTCATTTTTTTTTTTACTATGAGATATATTATACACACAGAGATATAAAAGCATAAGACTATACAATACAAAACAATAATGAAATAGGTATTTTTGTACTAATCTCCCAGAATAAGAAATGGAATGTTACAAATAACTTAGAAGCTTTTGATGTTCCACTTAAGAGTTACATGTACTCTAGGTTAAAGAAATTTGCTTCTCTTCTGCTTCTTGGTCTGAGTGTCTTTTCCTATTTTTTTTTTTGAGTGGCTATTGTATTGGAAACATATATATATATATATATATATATATATATATATATATATATATATCTCCTCCTTTGCTGTGCTTATTGGGCCCTCAGCTTGTCTAGATTTTGTAGGTCATCCTTCTTCAGATTCTCTGACTCCTGAGCTAGATACTTGTTGCTAAGGACACTCGTTTCCTCTGCAGGAGATTGGAGGTGTTGAGAGATAGAGATTTCAGAATATTCTTGTGTCTCTCAGTTTGTCCAAGTGAATTCCAGTTGATCCTCACTCTCCTCTACTTCATGTGTGTGTTATTTCCTAATTGCTGTCTATGCTAATTTAGTGACTTGAGGCTCACCTCAAGATGCAGAGGTATCTTGAGGATGCTACAGCTTTTCATAGGCTTTTCAAAATATTCTTCCACAATTATGTAAGGCCTGACTCCAGGGTCTGCTCCTTGGGCTTGCAGCCAGTACATCATCACATTGGGCCGCAGACTTAGAATGATGCCTATGCCCTGTGGTTGATATTTTAAAACCTTTAATAGTTTTATCTTTAAATTTTTGTCATGTAAGCAAAATCTGATGGGACAATGCAGCATAAGACAGGTACTTGGGGCCTTGGCTCACATGTTGTCCTGCATTCCTGGAAGTACTTCTAGCTGTCCACTTCCTAGCCACTGCCCAGCAACTACTGCTGTCCTCTAGACTCAGCAGCCCACTGTAGATAAAGATGGAGAGACTTTGAGTTAGATACATGCACCCCAGGCATCAAGGCTCTGTGACTCTTGAGGTCTGCACTCACTCACAAGTATTCCCATGCCCAAGGAAGTGTGACCTTAAATAGCAAATAAAAACATCATGAAAAATAAAAAAAAAGATACTGGGGAAAAAAAGGAGAAAACTTTGTTCTTGCTTTTCATGCAATAAGCCCTGCATTTTCATTTTATACTGAGTCCTCCAAATTACTTAGCTGGCCTTGTCTAATTTCTGTAATAAATCCTTTATTCCCTGTTGTTCCTAATTGGTCTAGTTCTCTGATTAAAACCAGTCTGGTGGCCGGGTGCGGTGGCTCATGCCTGTAACTGTAATTCCAGCACTTTGGGAGGCCGAGGCGAGTGGATCACCTGAGGTCAGGAGTTGGAGACCAGTTTGGTCAACATGGCAAAATCCTGTCTGTACTAAAAATACAAAAATTAGTTGGATGTGGTGGTACACACCTATAATCCCAGCTACTTGGGAGGCTGAGGCAGGAGAATTGCTTGAACCTAGGAGGTGGAGGTTATAGTGAGCTGAGATTGTGCCACTGCATTCCAGCCTGGGTGACAGAGTGAGACTCTGTTTCAAAACAAAACAAAACAAACAAACAAACAAAAAACCTCTCTGGTATATTTTGGAGTAAACTGTTTATTGAATGTTGATAGAACTCACTTGTAATATATTTGGGCATGCATCTTCATTGTAGGAAGATATTTAGCTGATTACGGTTTTTTATTAGTTATGATTATTTGGAATTCTAATTTCTTTTCAAGAAAGAATTGGTAAGTTGTATTTTTCTGAAGATTTATTAACTTCATCTAACTTCTCAGATGTGTTGGTACAAACTTGTTCTTGAAATTTTCTTAACTGATTAATCTTTGTGGCATCTATAATTTTGTTCCTTTTGTCTTTTCTGATTTTGCTTAAATTAATTTTCCAATGGTTTGTCTATCTATTGGTCTTCTCAAAGAGCCAGTTTTTATCATTTCTGAACTCTATTTTTTTTATTTCTTTGCATTATGTTCTTATGTTTGTTTCTTTGAGTTTATTCTGCTGCTTTTGTTTTATTTGTTAATTTGTAAATTTATTAACTTTGAACTGTTTTAAACTAGTGTTAATAATATAAGGCTTAGATTTAACTTTAAATACAAATTTTTAATCAAAATTATTTGGGTAATTTACATAAAATTAGGTATAAAATTTGGTATGTTTTGACAAATATATACACCAATGTAACCATTACCATAATCATGATATAGAATATTTCTATCACCCCAGTCTCTTCTGTTTTAAATTCCTATCTAAGGGGTCTGGGGATTCATGTCCTATAAACCATAAATTCTTATCTGATGAGTATTATTTAACCCTATATATTGTGACTTACTTTCCAACCTGACTCTGGCATAACATTACAAGACAAGAAAGAAAAACTAAATATTTTACCCCAAGACAAGTTTTGTTGCCCTATCTTGAAATGGCCCTGCAAAGCTGTCCTTCGTGGGGGAAAATTTGCATCAGTAAAGAATCTCTGTTAACATAGCTAGATCTTTTTCTTCCTGGCCCTCTCAATCCTAAAGAGATTAACTAAAAGCCTAGCACCTTTTAAAGATCTAAATAGGAAACATTTGTCATCTATTATCTCTAAGGGGAGCCACTATAAGACTTCAAAGGAACCTTAATTTCCACAATATTTTATGTTAACCTTAACATTTCCTTTCTATTAATCCCAGGTCCTTAGACAAACTCAACCAGTTGTCAAACAGAAAATGTTTAAATTAACCTATAGCCTGGAAGCACCTCTCCCCCGACTCCACACCCAGCTTTGAGTTGTCCAGCTCTTCTGGACCAAAGCAATGTATTCCTTAAATGTCCAGCTTTTCTGGACCAAAGCAGTGTATTCCAAACCATGTGCCACCTTGGGAACATGTTCTCAGGAACTCCTGAGGGCTGTGTCATGGACCATGGTCACTCATATTTGCCTCAGGATAAATATCTTCAAATATTTTTACAGAGTTTGCCTCTTTCCATTGACATTATCTAATAAACAACTTCAGCAGCAAAGTTCCATTGTGTAAAAAGCAGTAGCATTTCTATACACCAACAATGTCCAAGCTGGGAGCCAAATCAAAAATGCACTCCCATTCGCAATAGCCACAAAAACAATAAAATACCTAGGAATACAGCTAACAAGGGAAATGAAAGATCTCTACAATTACCAAACACTACTCAAAGAAATCACAGATTACACAAACAAATGAAAAAAAAAAATCCCTGCTCATGAAGAATCAATATTTTTAAAATGATCATACTGCCTAAGGCAATTTACAGATTCAGTGCTATTCCTATCAAACTACTAATGACATTTTTCAAGGAATTAGAAAAAAAAACTATTTTAAAATTCATATGGAATGAAAAAAGAGCACAAATAGCCAAAGCAATTATAAACGAAATAACAAAACTAGAGACATCACATTACCTGACTTCAAACAATTCTACAAGGCTAGAGAAACCAAAACAGTATGATACCGGTACAAAAACAAATAGACAAATGGAACAGAATAGAGAGCCCAGAAATAATGCTGCACACCTACAATCATCTGATCTTCCACAAAGTTGACCAAAATTAACACTGGGGAAAGGGCTCCCTATTCAATGGTGCTGGGGTAACTGGCTAGTCATATGCAGAACGTTGAAATATACATAAATCAATTCAAGATGAATTAAATTCTTAAATGGTTGTATAAGAAAACCTGTAACATAAGCCAGGAAGTACAATTCTGGACATAGGCACTGGCAAAAGATTTTATAACAAAGATGCCAAAAGCAATTGCAACAAAAACAAAAATTGACAAATGGGACCTAATAGATTTAGAGACTTATACAGAACAAAAGAAACTATCAACAGAGTATACAGAAAACCTACAGAATGAGATAAAATATTTGTAAACTATTCATCCAACAAAGTCTAATATACATAATCTGTAAATAACAAACAAATTAACAAGCAAAAAACATCCACATTAAAATGTGGGTAAAGAACATGAACTGACACTTTTCAAAAAAAGACATATACATGGCCAGCAAGCATATGAAAAAAATTTTCAACATCACTAATTATTAGAGAAATGCAATCAAAACCATAATGAGATGCCATCTCACACCATTCAGAATGGCTGTTACTAAAAAGTCAAAAAATAATAGATGCTGGCAAGGTTGCAGAGAAAAGGAAATGTTTATGCACTACTGATGGAAATGTAAATTTATTCAGCCATTATGGAAAGCAGTGTGGCAATTTCTCAAAGAACTTAAAACAGAATTGCCGTTTGACCCTGCAAGCCTATTACTGGATATATACCCAAAAGGATGCAAATAGTTCTACCAAGAAGACATATGCACTCACATATTCATCACTGTATTCACAAGAGTAAAGAATTGGAATCAACTTGGCACCTATCAACAGTAGATCGGATAAAGAAAATGTGGTATGTATGTACCATGGAATACTACACAGCACAAGAACAAAGAACAAGTTCATGTGTTTTGCAGCAAGATGTATGGAGCTGGAGGCCTTTATTCTAAGCAAACTAACACAGGAAGAGAAAACCAAATATCACATGTTCTCACTTATAAATTGGAGCTATACATTAAGAACACATGTATACAAAGAAGGAAACATCATCCACTGGGGCCTATCAGAGAGTGCAGAACAGGAGGAGGAAGAGGGCTGGAAAAGTACCTATTGGGTGACATGTTTATTGCCTGGGTGATTAAGTAATCTATACACCAAATGCCCATGACACACAATTTACCTCTATAACAAACACCCACATGTATCCCTGAACTTTATTTTTTAAAGTTTTTAAAATATATTGTATTTTTAAAAATAATGTTTTTAAAAGTTAATAAGTTTTAAAAAGTTAATAAGTTAAAAAAGTTTTAAAAAATATTAAGTTATTTTTAAAAGCTTCTTTTAAAATTTTAAACTTAAAAAAACTTTAAAAAATAAAATCCTCAAGAAGTATAATTATAGACATGCTTAGATATAATCATACAAGAAAATGAAATGATGCCCCACATTTTCTAAAACATCTAAAGAATATTGCTACCACAGCTTAGAGCTATTACTTTGCATAGGTAGTTTTTGGAATGTATCATGTGTATTTGCAAAGAAAATATGTGTATTTGCAAAGAAAATATATGTATTTTCTACATGTTGTATATGATGTACTAAATGTTTCCTTTAAATCTAATTTGTTAATTTTGCTATTCAAAGTGGCATTATCAGTGTGTCTCAATGGTGGTGTTACTGCCATCATTTCTCAAATATGTAAAAGTATTTTAGCGGTCACAGAAATGGGGAGGGTATTATTATCATTTCCTTAGTGGAGTCCAGGGGTGGTAAACGTTCTTGCATAGGCTAAGAGAGTGTCCAACAATCAATAAGTGTACCATATGTTGCACAACCGAACATACATACTAGCTTTCTTTTACCTGCACAACTCACTTTGTCAGTCTTTTATAATACATTGAGCTTTCCAAGTACACAATTACCACAAAGACTAAGGAAATATAAAGTCAACAGTGAAGAGGCAGAACAGAGAGTCAGAAACAACTTGAGTCCTTGGTGAATTCACTCAGCAGTGAATCAAATTATTCAGAAGTTGCTCTCATTTGTATACCTGGTTATGTGCATTAATACATCCCCTTAGTGGTCAAGTTGTTTTGTTTTGTTTTTTTTTTTTGTAGCTAGAATCAATCTAAAATTTAGACCTAATAATTTTTATTCTGTTAGCCAGGCATGGCTGTATGCACCTGTAGTCCCAGCTATGCAGGAGGCTGAGGTGGGAGGATCAGTTGAGCTCCAGTGATTGAGGCTGCAGTAAGCTGTGATTGCGGCATTACAATCCAGCCTGGGCAACAGAGTGAGACCCTGTCTCAAACAAATATATAAAATATGCCTGCTGGGCACGGTGGCTCATGCCTGTAATCCCAGCACTTTGGGAGGCCGAGGCAGGCGGATCAGGAGGTCAGGAGATCGAGACCATCCTGGTTAACACGGTGAAACCCCGTCTCTACTAAAAGTACAGAAAAATTAGCCGGGTGTAGTGGCGGGCACCTGTAGTCCCAGCTACTCAGGAGGCTGAAGCAGGAAAATAGCGTGAACCTGGGAGGCAGAGCTTGCAGTGAGCAGAGATCGCGCCACTGCACTCCAGCCTGGGCGACAGAGCAAGACTCCATCTCAAATAAATAAATAAATAAATAAATAAGAAAAATATATATAAAATAAAGTGACGGTAACTTAAAGAAGTAATAATAGGCCGGGAATGGTGGCTCACGCCTGTAATCCCAGCACTTTGGGAGGCCGAGGCGGGCGGATCACGAGGTCAGAAGATCGAGACCATCTGGCTGACACGGTGAAACCCCGTCTCTACTAGAAATACAAAAAAATTAGCCGGGCGTGGTGGCGGGCGCCTGTAGTCCCAGCTACTCGGGAGGCTGAGGCAGGAGAATGGCGTGAACCCCGGAGGCGGAGGTTGCAGTGAGCCGAGATCGCGCCACTGCGCTCCAGCCTGGGCGACAGCGAGACTCCGTCAAAAAAAAAAAAAAAAAAAAAAAGTCCTTTTGTATTTTTCTAATTTAAAAACTATCTGTGAATTCTGATACTAGGTCTTACATGGTCAGGTTGATGGATCTTTTAATACATTACATAATTCAGTTAATATGTTTCCTTTGCTATTTTTGAAATCTGTTTTAATCAGAGAGTCACAAATGACTTTTTTCTGTTATGTTTTTAATATTTGGTAATGGATTAAGTCAGTTTTTGTTCTTCTATGCTATAGAAAAATTTAAGTAGAATCTAAGTTTTTAAAATTACCAGCAGTGTTATATTCTTTTATACTTTGTAAAAGTACCTTTCATGTCCCTCATGATTTTATCGTGTTTAATTCTTTACTTCATTTAATTTTCTCATGTTGTTCTAATTATATTTGCCAAAGTTTTATGTATTCTTTTTATTTTATTTTAAAATTCTGTGCTTAAATGTACTTACTAATTCTGGTTTTTGTTCATGCTTTTTGAAAACTCCTTAACTTCTGCCTGTATTTCATTATTTCTGAAAAATAGTTTATATTAACTACACAATTTGGTTTAACATCCTTCTTTATTAAGCTATTTGTTATTTTGGATTATTTATGATGTGTCTCATTTTATTTTCTTTTTTTGCTATTATATATGACATTGCAATAAATAATATTATCAATGCTGTTATAAATTTCTCTTATTACTTCCTAACTATAAATTCCTATGAAAAAATGATTAGGTTGAATTTTTTCTCTCTCTCCATTTTTCTCTCTTTCTCATTCCAGTTTTACAATGCATTTTCAAATTAATTGCTTATTAAAAGTTTGCACAATATCCATTAGTATGCGTTCATGTTTGTTTTTGGCGCTTATGAAAATAGATATAGGTAATTGACCTTTTTCTAACTACTGCTGTTATTTAAAAGTATAAATAGAACTGGGTAGCCCAATATCTTTCTTTTTCAGTCTAAAAAAATTGATTTGTTAAAATCTCAAATATTTTTAGTTTTAGAATTCCTTTAATGAGGAGAAAAATCTTAGATATGAAAATAGTAAATGTTGGTGCTATCCACAGATGAAATAATTTAATTAAATTGAATTTATTATATACTTGATGAGTATTGAGATTGTAATTAATATTTTATTTAAAATTAAATTATAAACTTTCAACTCTAGCTTTTATGTGAAGTCTTGCTTTCACTTTATTACATAAACAGAGAAAATGAAATCTATCTATAGTTGGTATTAGTTGGTAACGCTTTCCTTGAAATGAATATGTGTGGAGAGAAGCAGAAGGCAGGTCTCTGTACATTTAATCAGCTTTCCCTTATAACTTCTAACTTCAATTTCTTTTCTTGTAAAATTATCTGTAGTCTCCAAGGAGACTTTAACTGTAGAAAAGTTTATTTCAACATGATTTAGAACTAAAAAATAAAAACAACTATTGTGGCCCACCCCTATTTAGGCCCAGTTTTATGTGTTGGAATGGTTGTTTAGAATGAGGGAATGTACTTTTAGGATATGAAATCCTCAATTGTTTATATTTGTATAGGCTAAAGAAAGAGATAGCAAAGCATGAGCCACTGGCTTTGGAGGTAAAAATATTTCAGCTCAAATTTGCTTGCTACTTTTTAATTTAGTGACATTGAGAAAGCTTATTAATATTCCTAAATGTCAGGAAGATTTAATAGACATGAATGTGTATATATATATATAACAACTTACTTCCAAACTGTTGCTTATTACTTATGTAAATAGGTTTCACTGTTAAATTGGTATGTGTGTGTGCATGCAAATGTGTGGGGTACGTGTTTGTTCATACACACAATTTAATAGATTTGGAAGCATAGGCATATAGAGTAGCCGCTTTCTATGAAGGAGAGAGGTTATTTATTTTTATTTATTTATTTATTTATTTGAGACAGAGTCTCACTCTATTGCCCAGGCGGGAGTGCAGTGGCATGATCTTGGCTCATTGCAACCTCCACCTCCCAGGTTCAAGTGATTCTCCTGCCTCAGCTTCCCAAGTAGCTGGAATTACAGGCATGCACCACCACGCCTGGCTAATTTTGTATTTTTAGTAGAGACGGAGTTTCACCATGTTAGCCAGGCTGGTCTCGAACTCCTGACCTCAGGTAATCTGCCCACCTGAGCCTCCCAA
Source organism: Gorilla gorilla gorilla (assembly GCF_029281585.2). Taxonomy (NCBI): domain Eukaryota; kingdom Metazoa; phylum Chordata; class Mammalia; order Primates; family Hominidae; genus Gorilla; species Gorilla gorilla. The sequence continues at coordinate 176,506,556 of NC_086017.1, forward strand.
AGTGCTGGGATTATGGGATTGAGCCACGGCACCAGGACTCTGAAAGAGAGAGGTTATTGATAGGGAACTTGAATTTAAATTTCGGATCCATCATCCATTAGCTACATGACCTTGGATAGGTGACTTAATTGTTCTTTTGTTTTATCTACCACCTATTTGCTCTCTCTACTCCAGCCAGGTGATGAAATTACTTGACCAAAACTGAGATTTATTCCTGGAGCAGATTCTTTATCTCTTCCAGATCTTTTATTATACCCTAGCTAACCATCTCGTTATGCACATTGCTTTGATGAGGAAAAGGATGTCAAAGAGCAAACTCCTTTCTTTGTCAGTGTAATTATTAAACATACACTATATCTTTCTTACATTCTTAGTTCTATCTATCAATATTGCTATAACAATAATATGAAGTTTTAAAAATTATGTAATGATCTGCTTAGAATATGAATCGAACTATTTCTGCAAAGCGCTGTGTGAACCTATCCCTAAGAGACATCTGTATTGAATCAAGAACTCCCTGGAGCTATCAATATTTTTTTGTTTTGTTTCAGTAGTTTTTTGTTTGTCTTTTTTTCTCCTTCTCATAATCTTTACTTGGGAAAAATTACATTGAATTCACAATCAGGCTTATTCTACTCTTCCCAAAACAATAGTGGAAATGAAATAATATGTATAGCAGCATATTGTCAATTCACAGTTACAGTAATGCTTATGAATGTGGCATTTAGATGCCTGACAGATGTTTGCCTGTGTAATTGTTTAGAATTATATTTTCAATTGCTTTTTTTGTGATGTCTCTTAACAGGAAGCATAGATCTAAAAATTTAGCTTTGAATAGTTTTTCTGCTAAAAACCTGTAAGAAACTAATAATGTCATTGTTATTTCTATTATTACCAAGTGTATGTGGTTCTGATATTAGACGTCTGCAAGAGATTTAATAACTCTTTATTACCCTCTAAAGATGAGTTATTTGCACTCTTCTTCTACCAACCTCCACTTGATATAGAATTTTTTCTTCTTTCTTCAATGAATTTCATGTTCAAACTGTATTATTTACTTCCACGTTGTTGTTTATCACTTATGTAAATAATTTTTACAGTTCAATTGTTAATTTTTTTCTTTAACTGGGAAGAAGTATTTGAGTTGGAATACACTGCATCATATTTTCCCATTAAAATTACTAAATATGTGTGTGACACAATTTTCAGGAAGAAATTAAAATTGTTAACTAAAAATTGAGTATACATTTGTCAATGAAAGAACCAGAAGTCAGGATAAATTCTGTTGTCTATAAATGTAACTTCCTTGTTAAATATCATGAATGAGTCTTTACATTAAACATCATTAGTTATTAAATTCTATAAATAGCACACTGCATATATGTCATTACAAACCATACACTGAAAAGACATTTATATATTTTTTGCTATAAATTTTAAATATTATTTATCATGTAAATGATATAGGAATCTTAACATAGTTTTAAACATCTATGATTTAAAAGTGCCAATATTTGATATAAAAGGTCTAAATTTTAAGTCTTAAAATGTGAAACAGAAGACTATGTCATCTGAAATTATAATTGTTTATTATTCCATTGGGGGGTTGATTTCTTCAACACTTATTTAATTGTAGGACATTTGTCATGAATAATGGACAGATTAATATGACATTTAATTAATAGGTTCATTTATTTGAATATAATCAATATATAGTATGGCCTAATATATTAAAGAAATTATTTGTGAAATTATGTATAAAAACACATCAAACATTAATTTCCAGAGTCAAGAGTGCATAGATTCTTAAAAAATAAATAAAATAAAAATAAATCATAGCTTCTGGTCTTGCATTTTAAATTTTTTTTAATCCAACAACTTATTGTTTTATGTCTATGAAGGAGTAAAATTCAAAATGATTCATTGCATTATTTAGCTGAAGCTTACTTTTTCCTCTATCCCACTGTTTACAATAATGATTCCTTCTACAAAATCTTCTTTAGGATATATATTCTCAGGTGGAACAAAATGGCTTATATAACCCTCCAGTGATGATCCCCCACCCCTGCCCCACTAAAATCACCAAATTGGACAACTACTAGCACAAGAAAATACCCTCTTAAGAAATCAGGTCTGCAATCACAGTACCTGACTTTGACATCGTAGCAAGCAAAGAGGCACTGAAGAGCATTGGAAAAATAGGCTTGAATTTCCTCCGCTGTCCCTCCCCTCTCTCCCAGCAGTGCCATGTGGCATGGAGAGAGAATCTGTGTGCTTGAGCGAAGGAAGGAGCAGTGATGTGCAACTTTGCATTGGAATTTAGTGCTTCCCTGTCACAATGGAAAGCAACACAGAACAGAAATTCAGTTGGTGCCACAGAGATAACAATCAGAACAGCCCTAGCCAGAGAGGAATCATCCAGCCCAGCTGTGAGAACCTAAATTCTGGCTAACCCCACCATGGGGGCCTAGAGCAATCTGGGGTTCTAAATAAACTCCAAAAGCAGTCTAGGCCACAAGAACTGTAATTCCTGGGCAAATCCTGGTGCTATGCTGGGCCCAGCACCAGTAGACTTGGGGTACAGGTGCCTGCATAAGACATCAGCTAGGGCAGCCAAGGAAGTGCTTACATCTACCCTCCCTCAACCTCAGGCAGCACAGTTTGGAGCTCCAGAAGAGACTCCTTCCACTTGAGGAAAAAAGAAGGAAATATAAGGAAGACTTTGCCTTGCAACTTTGATACTAGCTCAGCCACAGCAAAATAAAGCAAAAAAACAGAGGCCTGAAGCCCTCATTTTAGGCCCTAGTTCCCAAATGGCATGTCTAGACCCACTCTGGACCAGAAGGAAAACTACTGCCCTGAAAGGAAAAACCCAGTCCTTGCAGGATTCATCATTTGTTTACTCATGAGCCTTTGGGCCTTGAATAAACAGAAGTGGTAGCCAGGCAGTAGTTGCTATGGGTCTCAGGCAAGACACAGTACTATACTGGCTTCAGCTGTGATGCAGTGCATTCCCAGCTGTGATGGGCACAGCGAGAAAATCTTTTTGCTTGAGAAAAGCAGAGGGAAGAGTAAAAATGACTTTGTCTTGCAACTTGCGTACCAGCTTAGCAGCAGTAAAACCAAAGACCACCAGGCCAGACCTCTAAAGTCTCCAACTCAAGGATTTACTTCCTGGACAGTATTTCTAGAAGCACATTGGGCCAGCTGTCCTGAAGGTGGAGACACAGGCCTGGCAGGATTCACCATCAGCTGGTTGCAGAGCCCTTGGGCCTTGAATAAACATTAGCAGTAGCCAGGTGATAGTCACCAGAGACCTTGAGTGAGTCCCGGTGCTGTGCTGGCTTCAGGTCTGACCCACCACGGTCCCACTGGTGGTGCCCATAGGAGTGTTTGCATCACCCCTCTCCCAATTCCAATCAGCTCAGGATGGAGACAGACTTCATTTGTCAAGGGAAAAGTAAAGGAAGAAAATGAAAGAATCTGTCTGGTAATCCAGGGAATTTTCCCAGATCATACCCAAGACCACCAATGTGGTTCTTCTATAATTCTTCAAGAGTCATAGCGTTACTGGTATTGGGGGAGCCACTAATGTAGACATAGGTTCAGTGACCAAAAACTTAGATTACAACACTCACTCCCCTTGGAATACCTGGAAAGCCTTCTCAAGAAGGATAAGTACAAATGAACCTAGACTGTGAAGACTACAATAAATACCTAAATCTTTTTTTTTTTTTTTTTTTTTTTTTTGACAGAGTTGCACTCTTGTTACCCAGGCTGGAGTGCAATAGTGCGATCTTGGCTCACCACAACCTCCGCCTCCCGAGTTCAAGCAGTTCTCCTGCCTCAGCCTCCCAAGAGGCTGGGATTACAGGCATGCGCCACCATGCCCAGCTAATTTTGTATTTTTAGTAGAGATGGGGTTTCTCCATGTTGGTCAGGCTGGTCTCGAATTCCCGACCTCAGGTGATCTACCTGCCTCAGCTTCCCAAAGTACTGGGAATACAGGCGTGAGCCACTGCAACCAGACTAAATACCTAATTCTTTAATTCCCAAACGTCAATGAACATCCACAAGTAGCAAGACCACCAGGAAAACATAACCTCACCAGATGAACTAAATAAGGTACCAGTGAACAATCCCAGAATGACAGAGATACATGACTTTTCAGAGAGAATTCAAAATCTCTGTTTGAGGAATCTCAGTGAAATCAAAGATAAAATATAGAAGAAATTCAGAATTTTATCAGATAAATTTAACAAGACATTGATATAATGTCTAAAAATCAAGCAGAAATTTTGGTGTTGAAAAATTCAACTGACATACAAAAAAGTGTATCAGAATCTCTCAACAACAGAATTAATCAAGAAAAAAGAATGGTGAGCTTGAAGACAAGCTATTTGAAAGCACACAGTTAGAGGAGACAAAAAAAGAATAAAAACAATAAAGCAGGACTACATGATCTAGAAAATAAGTCTCAAAGGGGCAAATCTCAGCATTATTGGCTTTAAAGAGGAGGTAGAGAGAGAGAGAGATTGGGATAAAAAGTTTAAAGAAATAACAACACAGAACATGTCAAAGCTAGAGAAAGCTGTTAATAATAATAGAAGACCAAGCAGATTTAACTCAAAGAAGACTACCTGAAGACATTTAATAAGAAAATTTCCAAAGGTCAAGGATAAAGGAAAAGATTCTGAAAGCAACAAGAGAAAAGAAAAAATAAAATAACACATAAAGGAGCTTCATATGTGTAACAGCAGATTTCTCAATGCAAACCTGACAGGCCAGGAGAGAGTGGCATGAAATATTTAAAGGGTTGAAGGAAAAACAAAACAAAACAACTTTTATACTAGAATAGTACATCCAACAAAATAAAGGCTTTCCCAGATAAACAAAAGGTGAGGGATATCATCAACACGAGACTTGTTCTACAAGAAATGCTACCAGAAGTACTTTAATCTGAAAGAAGAGGGTGTTAATGAGCAATAGGAAATAATCTCAAAGCACAAAAGTCACTGGTACATAGACAACTAGTGAATACTATAACATTGTATTTGTGGTGTATAAATGACTCATATATTGAGTAAGAACACTAAAAGATTAACCTACGAAAAAATAGCTACAGGCTGGGTAAGGCGGCTTATACCTGTAATCTTAGCACTTTGGGAGGCAAAGGTGGGCAGATCATTTGAGGTCAGGGGTTCGAGACCAGCCTGGCCAACATGGTAAAACCCCATCTTTACTAAAAATACAAAAAAAATAGCCAGGTGTGGTGGCACACGCCTGTATTTCCAGCTACTTTGGAGGCTGACGCAAGAGAATCATTTGAATTCAGGGAGCAGAAGTTGCCGTGAGCCGAGATCGCAGCACCACACTCCAGCCTGGGTGACAGAGTGAGACTCCATCTCAAAAAATAAAAAAATAAATAACTATAAAAACTGTTTATGATAAAGACAGTATAACAAGATATAAAAATAAACAACAAAAGGTTAAAAAAACAGGGAGATAAAGTTCAAGTGTAGAGTTTTTATTAGTTTTCTCTTGCTAGTTTGTTAGTTTGTTCATATAATCACAGTTTAGCTGTAATCAGCTTAAAATAATGGGTTACGAGATGCTATTTGCGAGACTCATGGTAACCTCCAATCCAAAACCCTATGACAGATACACAAAATACAAACAGCAAAAAATAAAAATATACTGACAGAGAAAATTACTTTCATAAAAAAGAAGGCAGGAAAGAAGAAAAAACACAAAACAACCAGAAAACAAGAATAAAATGCTTTATACACGTGTAAAGAACACTAAATGCACAAAATAGTTTCTTTTCTTTCAATTTTACTTCTCCCTCTTACTGCTTTGTAATCATGTTTGCTCATTTCGTTCATTTATTTATTTAGAGGTTTTTTTGGTAATAAGTTTTGCAGCATATTGTTTATTATGTCATTAACAATTATAAAATTATACTAACATTTCTAAAAATGGTTTTTTCATTTTTTGATCTTTATTGATTTCTCAATCACTTTTAACACTTATAGCAAATTATCCTTCTTCTCTCAAATTGGTTTATTATATATAATAAAATCTCCTTTTTCTATACCTCAGACCATCCCTGGTCAGTATTATTGGAGTCACAAGCACAGCAGTGGAAACTGAAAAATCTAAAATGTTTTAACAAAATGTAATACAGTTCAGCTTACAAATTATGGAAAAAAAAGTATAAAAATTCCATGTAATTCTTGATATACTCAGGTCAGTCTTAACTTTGTAACTCTCTAAGATTGCCTGAAGAATGTAAATACCTTACTAGTGGCATTAAAAGTGACTGCTTTTGATTTGCATTTCTCTAATGGCCAGTGATGATGAGCATTTTTTCATGTGTCTGTTGGCTGCATAAATGTCTTCTTTTGAGAAGTGTCTGTTCATATCCTTTGCCCACTTTTTGATGGGGTTGTTTGATTTTTTTCTTGTAAATTTGTTAAGTTCTTTGTAGATTCTAGATATTAGCCCTTTGTCAGATGGGTAGATTGTAAAAATTTCCTCCCATTCTGTGGGTTGCCTGTTCACTCTGATGGTAGTTTCTTTTGCTGTGCAGAAGCTCTTTAGTTTAATTAGATCCCATTTGTCAGTTTTGGCTTTTGTTGCCATTGCTTTTGGTATTTCAGTCGTGAAGTCCTTGCCCATGCCTATGGCCTGAATGGTATTGCCCAACCACAATGAGATACCATCCCACACCAGTTAGAATGACGATCATTAAAAAGTTAGGAAAAAACAAGTGCTGGAGAGGATGTGGAGAAATAGGAATGCTTTCACACTGTTGGTGGGACTGTAAACTAGTCCAGCCATTGTGGAAGACAGTGTGGCGATTCCTCAAGGATCTAGAACTAGAAATACCATTTGACGCAGCCATCCCATTACTGGGCATATACCCAAAGGATTGTAAATCATGCTGCTATAAAGACACATGCACACATATGTTTATTGTGGCACTATTCACAATAGCAAAGTCTTGGAACCAACCCAAATGTCCATCAGTGATAGACTGGATTAAGAAAATGTGGCACCTATACACCATAGAATACTATGCAGCCATAAAAAAGGATGAGTTCATGGTCTTTGTAGGGACATGGATGAAGCTGGAAACTTCATTCTGAGCAAACTATCGCAAGGACAGAAAACCAAACACCGCATGTTGTCACTCATAGGTGGGAATTGAACAATGAGAACACTTGGATGCAGGATGGGGAACATCACACACCAGGGCCTGTCATGGGCTGTGGGGAGGGATAGCATTAGGGGATACACCTAATGTAAATGACGAGTTAACAGGTGCAGCACACCAACATGGCACATGTATACATATGTAACAAACCTGCATATTGTGCACATGTACCATAGAACTTAAAGTATAATAATAATAAAAAAGTGTGTATTAGTCAACACAAAAAAAGTGACTGCTTTAAATTTGAAAAAAGCAAAAGAACCACCATATAAGAGTTCCAAACTAGATTTTTAAATTTTTTATTTGTATTTCTGCTTGGCTGATATAATGGCACTTATCACTGTGTGACTTATGAAATCAATTACTGGGTAAGAGATTGAAATCTGGGAAATAAGTTCTAGAAAATACTTTAAAATATTCCACACTCTAGGCTTAGGACTTTACTCTCTAGGGTAACATTTCAGAGTGTGATTGATAGAAACTATAACTTAACTATACTATGCATATGGAACTTGTCATCTTGTTCTTTGTATACCATGTGGTAAATTTCTTTCTGTGGTAGCAAGTAGTAAACTTTATTTCTTAAGAATATATTAAAAGGAATTGGAATTTTATTTCTCTGTAGCTAAATAGTTAAACTGAACCAAGCTAAAAATGTTGAAGAGCTTTAGTCAAGATAACATATTTCAAATCTGGGACTTACTTTCCCTGATCACAGTTAAACAATGATGGTTTTATAGGAAATACAAACAATCTCAGCACACACCTGATTCTTTGGGGTTTCTTTTTCGTTATTATTTTAAACAACAGTGGTAGAAAACACATTTCAGAAATAAAATGTGTCCTAAATTTATTATTCCCTCTTTATTTCTGATTATAGACACAGTGTTTAAAATATGGAAATAAAAATTCAAAGGCTGTGGTGTTCATTAATGCATTTTATTTTATAATAATAACATTTTAAAAACACTAAAGATTAAATCTAAATACATAAAGCAAATTAATATCATCCTAACATACCATTACCATTTTCTAAACTCAGTTGACATAACTTGTCACTCTATTTAAATATACTCAAAACATTATTGGTAATATTTTATAAATAATATTTGTGTTAATGTATGTTAAAATTTGATTAAATGCAGGTTTCACATGGTCAAGTCAGTTACAATGATTGTAATAACTTTAGTTGTGATACATAAAAGAGATTTGTTTAATTCATTATAAACATAACTATTTCATTAACAAAATAAAACTTACTGGCCAAAATTTTTAAAGATTATCAAATAAGTGGTAAAATCAAGTAAGAACAACTGAAAAATACCTCTTTAGTTTGTGATACATTTACATATTTAAGATTTGTTTCATGCCTTCTGTCAAAAAGCTTTTGAGATAATATAATTTTAAAGCATTCATACACACTAAAATAATCAATTTTTTAAAGTGGAGAAATAATATAAAATATATAATAGCTTAACTACATTATTTAAATACTTAATATAATTAGAATAATTTGATAACAAATGAGATAATGTACCCAAATCTATCCCTGTGGGCTTAGTTACAATGATATGTGTAAGTGAATTCATAGCATTTCCAAACCTCTTTTTATAAGAAATATAATTTTCTGATATAAATTCTACACTGCCCATTCTGCTTATTTTCAATTACTGGGTATATTCAAAGTTCAGTGATTAGAAGAATGAAATTGAATAAACTTACAGACTCTACACTTTGAAAGATCATTCAGCCGGGCATAGAGTACCTGACGTATATGTGTTGAATTTATAACCATACATCAACAGAAAGAGGACAGACCTGTTTTTACCATAAAAGAACTGCCTTCTACAGTGTTCTATCCATGTAGGGGACCTGGCAAGGGTGGGAAACAGATGGTTACAGCATAGCTTGAAGAACCACAAACATCTGGACACCAATGGCATCAATGCCAGACAACTTATGGTCACAAATTAAAAATAAGAAAAAAAATCCTTAGGCTCTTTTAGCAACTTGAGGGGTAGCCTGAATCTTTGCTTTTGGAGAAGATGATTTGTACTGGGAACAAAAGAAATGCCTGTGAAGATAATGAGAAGAGAAGCCACAGACTGCCAGAAAATATTTGCGATAAACAGATCTAATAAAGGACTGTTATCCAAAATACACAAAGAACTCTTAAAACTCAATTTAAAAAAAATAATTAAAAAGTAGGCAAAAGACCTGAACAGACACCTCACTAAAGAAGATGTAGCACTTTGGAAGGCCAAGGCGGGCAGATTATCAGGTCAGGAGTTGGAGACCTGCCTGACCAACAGGGTGAAACCCCGTGTCTACTAAAAATACAAAAGAAAATTAGCCGGGCGTGGTGGCATGCACCTGTAATCCCAGCTACTCAGGAGGCTGAGGCAGGAGAATCGCTTGAACCCAGGAGGCAGAGGTTGCAGTGAGCCGAGAGTGGTTCCACTGTACTCTAGCCTGGGCAACAGAGCCAGACTTCGTCTCAAAAAAAAAAAAAAAAAAAGAAGATATAAAGATATAAAATAAGCATATATATAGATGCCCAACATCACAAGTCATTAAGAAACTGCATATTAAAACAAGAAGATACCATTATCTACCTACTAGAATGGTCCAAATCCAAAAGACCAACACCAAATGCTTGTTAGAATATAGGGCAACAAGAATTCTCTTCATTGCTGGTGGGAATACAAATGTTACAGCCACTTTGGAAGACCATTTGCTTGTTTAAAAAAAAAAAAAACTAAATGTATTATTGCCATAGAATCTAGTAGTCACTTTCCTTAGTATTTACCCAAAAGAGTTGAAAACTTATATTCCCTAAACACCTGAAAGTGTATGTTTATAGAAGTTTTATTCATAGTTACCGAAACTTTGGAGCAGCCAAGATATCCTTTAGTAGGTGAATGGATAAATAAACTGTGGTATACCCAGACAATAGAATATTAGTCAGTGCTAAAAATAAGTGAGCTATCAAGCCATGAAAAACATGGCGGAAACTTAAATGCTTATTACTAAATGAAAGACACCAATCTGGAAAATCATGTACTGTATGATTCCAAGTATATGACATTCTGGAGAAGGCAAAACCACAGAGAAGATCAACGATGAGTAGCTGCTATGGTTTTGTGCATAAGAGAAGGATGAATAGAGAGAGCAGGGAGAACTTCTAGGGCAGTGAAGCTATTCTGTATGACACTACAATAGTGGATACATGCCATGCTACGTTAGTCAAAACCCACAGAAAGTACAACATCAAGCATCTACCCTAATGTAAACCATTTACTTTGGGTGATAATAATGCGGCAATGTAGGTTCATTGATTATAGCAAATGTACCACTCTGATGTGGGATGTTGATAGTGGGAGAGGCTGTACATATGTAGGGGCAAGGGTACAGGGGAACTCTGTACTGTGCACTCAATTTTGCTGTGAAAAAAGTAAAGGCTGTCAAAGAGAGAAAGAACCTTTCTTTCAGAGAGAAAGGCCAACCTATAAAACTCAGAAAAAAATAAACCCAAGATAGACATACGGAGCCAGTTAATGATAAAATTTTTGTATCTGTGTTTCAAAGTTAGGTTAGATATAGACATGTTCCCATTGGCATAGGAAATATTGTTTATTCAAATCTAATCATGAGACTCCCTAGACCGTTTTAAACTTTTTAGATTATGACCTACCATAAGAAATACATTTTACACAAAGGATCCAATATACACAAACACACACACACATACATGCACATGCAATTTAAAGAAATTCAACACTTAATGCATGTGATGTACTCTATATTTTCTTTTATTGAATATTATTTAAAAATTTGCTGAATACAATTTAGTTAATTGATTTTTTTATAACTCTAGTTTACAAAATGTGTCTGGAAGCCAGTCTAGTGCTCATATTAGAGATTGTTTTATCGTCAGTTACACAAATAATTACTGCTCCTTGGTATTCTGCAGACACCAGAATGAATAAGGGGAACTTAATTGAGAATCTTCTGTCAGCATGAGCATTAATGGAGTGAATTCAGTTGAAGCACTAAGGGAGGTCTTGTGGTTGAATTCGTACATTAAAAACAGGACTTTGTGAATATACCATCTTCCTCCTCTGGCAAGAAGCATGGCTGACAGCTATTGAATACCAACTTTGAAGTACTTGTTTTCTAATAATTGATTTGATTAACCAGAAGAGACTCTAATTCAGCACAGGAAAGCCAAATATCATCCTCTGGATTGTCAGAAAATAATCCCACCCTACACACAGAAAAAGAGAAACCTAAGAAATGGGTTAGGCTATGACTGTGTGAGAAAAGGGAGAGGGGCAAGAGATACAAGAGTCTGTACAAGGTGGATTGGGAAAGAGAATTTTGGCGAGAGTCTATCCTGTTTATGAGAGGAGTTAAGAGTAAGAAAAATAGACAAAGAGAAATTGTGTAAAGTATTGTCCCACATTTGAAAAAACAACTATTAGTATTTTCATGAGAAATTAAATAAAATATTTAAATGCTTTCAATCATATTTTGGTTACCAAACTGTTATGTTGTTTCTGTTGCTGTTACATTGTTGGTTCTGTTGTTGTTGTTATCATTATTGTTATTTTAAAGATAACTACATGACACAATGAGTCCCAAACAAAAATTGCAATTGTTAAACTCTAAGAGTTAATTTTTCCAATGCAGTGTAATAACTGGGATTATCCTTTAACTCTTCTCTGGGTTCCAACTCACATTTTGAAGTTGCTTGATAAGGGAAGGATTTAGAATATTGGTAAGCCTAAATATAGTATGTGTATATATTCAAGGAAGCAAAACACACTTATTATAAATTCATTTTTAAACGAGTTATTTTATATTTTTTCTTTTTAGGTATGCAAATCAGAGTACTAAAAACAGTATATGGTGATAAGTGAGTTATATTGAAATCTCCGAAGTGCTCCCTTTGTTGGCTGTTTTAAGTCTAACAATGCCAGTTATAATTCAGTCTAAGAACTATTCAGTGACTCTTGGAAAAGATTAAGGCTCAAATCTTAAAGCAACTAAGCAGACAGCCATGATGGTTTAAATATACTTACTCTAGGCCAGGTGCAGTTACTCACGCCTGTAATCCTAGCACTTTGGGAAGCCAAGGTGGGCAGATCATGAGGTCAGGAGATCGAAACCATCCTGGCTAACATAGTGAAACCCCGTCTCTACTAAAAATACAAAAACAAAATTAGCTGCGAGTGGTGGCAGATGCCTGTAGTCTCAGCTACTCGGGAGGCTGAGGTGGGAGAATGGCATGAACCCAGGAGGTGGAGCTTGCAGTGAGCCAAGATCACGCCACTGCACTCCAGGGCTGGCCCCTAAAAAAAAATACATACATAGATATATATATAAATAATATATATATGTGTATATAGGTATATATATATAAAATATATATGTGTATATATGTATATATATAAAATATATATATGTGTATATATATATATAAATATATATATGTGTATATATATATATAAATATATATATGTGTATATATATATATAAATATATATATGTGTATATATATATATAAATATATATATGTGTATATATGTATATATATAAAATATATATATGTATATGTATATACATGTATGTACACGTATATACATGTGTATATATGTATATACATATATATGATATATAATATATATCATATATAAATGTATATGTATTTTTTGTGTATATATACATATATATGTTTACTCCAATGTAACAAAGTTTTCTTTGTAATCTTTTAGAAGTTGATGGCATTATTAGACATATTTTACTATCAGTTTCATCTAAAAGTAGACAAGGCAGAATATGGAGATTACTATTCCTTGTAGATTATATTTGACATGATGTATCATAATTTTTTGAATACCTAGTTTTATGTATCTGTGAGGTGAATTGAAAATCTTTATCTTGTCTTTTTAATCTTATTTATAACACTATTGAATCCAGAAATTGCAGGCACTAAATTCAATGTGATTCCTCATCTGTCTTTCAATTAAAAAATAACAACCAAAACAAAAACCAATGTCTGTTTTAAAAAAAAGAAGCTTCCCCTCCGTGGACTATCATTGCAGTGAGATCCTTGGCAGGCACAGAGCAAGCCAGCTCCACCCCCACCAGTGCCCATTCTGGTGCCAACAATGGTACAAGAAAGAAACTAGTCTCAGAGAACAGCAGACCATCTCCCACCCTGAGCTACCAGCCCTACTTACAGCACACATAGAACACACATAGACCTGCACCCACCAGCACCCTGCCCCCATGCTAACACCACCACCGGCGTGACCACATGCAGAGTTGCCAGCAGGGCCCATATCTTCTCCCCTTCCACTCCTAGCCATGCCGCCTCCACCACTGTGGTGAATTCTCGCATGGAGGCAGGCACCCTGACACCTGCTAGTGCCCCGCTGCAGCTGACAAGTGTGCACCCTGCAGCACTGCCACTGCCGCTGCTGCCGGGATGTTCAAACGAGGACAGACCCTTCCACTGCACTATGAAATGCTTGGCTAACTCCACCTATTAGAGTGTAGTGACCAGTGGTCTGGTAGCACCTTGCCCTCTTCCCCCCAGTGCCTTGGATTCCTAAGCTCAAGTAGCCAGAGAAAGAAGTCACGGCGTAATAGAAGTCCACCAGAGGAAGAGCATGCAGTCCAAAAGTTGGGAGCTGAGTGCTGGCCCCCTAAAATCTTCTGGAAATGAAGCCAGCTGGCTAAATTCACCTTATGCTACAATCACACCCTCAAGGTAATCAAATAAGATGAAAGGAAAAAAAAATCATCTAAAGGTCAGGAACTTTAAAGATTGAAGAAATATCGGCCCACAAATGAGAATGAACCAATGCAAGAACTCTGACTACTCAAAAAGTTAAGAGTGTCTTCTTTCCTCCAAAGAAGTCCTCCAAAGAAAGTCCTTCTTTCCTTCATGCCACCTCTGCATCATGGGTTCTGAATCAGGCTGCGATGGCTGAAATGACAGAAATAAAATTTGGAATATGGATAGGAACAAAGATCATTGAGGAGTATGTTGAAATCCAAACCAAGGAAGCCTAAGAATCACAATGAAACAATGCAGGAGCTGATAGACAAAACAGCCAGCATAGAAAAGAATATAACTAACCTGTTAGAGCTGAAACACTACAATAATTTCATAATACAATCACAAGGATCAATAGTGGAATATACCAAGCTCAGGAAAGAGTCTCAGAACTTGAAGACTGGCTTTCTAAAATAAAACAGTGAGATAAAATTAGGAAAAAGTTCAATGAAAAGCAAAAAATAAAATCTCTAAGAAATGTGGGTTTATGTAAAGAGATGAAATCTACAACTCGTTTGTGTCCCTCAAAGAGAGGAAGAGGTTGTCAGCAACTTGGAAACATATTTCAGGATATCACCCATAAAAATTTCCCCAATGTAGCTAGAGAGGCCAACATTCAAATTCAGGAAATGCAGAGAACCCCAGTAAGATACTTTACAAGACAAGACAATCATCCTCAAGACACATAATCATCAGATTCTCCAAGGTCAAAATGAAAGAAAAAATGTTAAAGCAGCTATAGAGAAAGGCCATATCACCTGCAAAAGGAAGTCTATCAGACTAACAGTGGACCTCTCACAGAAACCCTATAAGCCAGAAGAGATTGGGGGCCAATATTCAACATTTTTTAAAAAAAGAAATTCCAACCCAGAATCTCATATCTAGCCAAACTAAGCTTCATAAGTGGAGGATAAATAAGGTCCTTTTCAGACATGCAAGTACCGAAGGAAATCATTACCAGCAGATCTGTCTTACAAGAGCTCCTGAAGGAAGCACTAAATATACAATAGAAAGAAAAGACTGTTACCAGCCACTACAAAAACACACTGAAGTATACAGACTGTTGCACTATAATGCAACCACACAAACAAGTCTGCAAAATAACCAGTTAGCATCATAATGACAAGATCAAATCCATACGTATCAAAACTAACCTTGAATGTAAATGAGCTAAATGTCCCAATTGAAAGGCATAGAATGCCAAGCTGGATAAAGAACGATGACCCATTGGTATGCTCTCTGCAAGGCACCTATCTCATGCAATGGCACAAATAGGCTAAAAATAAAGGGATGAGGAAATATCTACTAAGCAAAGGAAAACAGAAAAAAGCAAGGGTTACAATTCTAATTTCAGACAAAACAGACTTTAAACCAACAAAGATGAAAAAAGACAAAGAAGGACATTATATAATGGTGATGGCTTCAATTCAACAAGAAGACCTATCTATCCTAAATATTTACACACCCAACACAGGAGCACCCAGATTCATGAAGCAAGTTCTTCTAGATCTTTAAGAAGACTTAGACTCCCAAACAATAATAGTGAGAGATTTTAACACCCCACTGACAATATTAGACAGATCATCAAGGCAGAAAATTAACAAAGATATTCAGGACCTGAACTCAGGACTGGATCAAATGGACCTGACAGACAACTATAGAACTCCCCACCCAAAAGCAACAGAATATGCATTCTTCTCACGGCCACATGGCACATTTTCTAACATTGACCACATAATTGGACACAAAGCACTCCTTAGCAAATGCAAACCAACTGAAATAATAACAACTACTCTCTTGGACCATAGTGTAATGAAATGAAGTTAGAGATCAAGACTAAGACGTTCACTCAAAACTGTACAATTACATGGAAATTGAATAAACTTCTCTTGAATGACTTTTGGGTAAATAATGAAATTAAAGCAGAACGTAAGAAGTTCTTTGAAACTAATTAGGACAAAGATACAACATACCATAATATCTGGGACACAGCTAAGGCTGTATTAAGAGGAAATTTATATCACTAAATGCCCATAACATAGTTTGAGTGTGTCCCTACCCAAATCTCATCTTGAATTGTAGTGCCCGCTATTTCCATATGTTGTGGGAGGGACCTGGTAGGAGGTAATTCAATCATAGGGACAGGTATTTCTTGTGCTGTTCTCATGATAGTGAATAAGTCTCATGGGATTTGATGGTTTTATAAAGGGGAGTTTCCCTGCACAAATGCTCTCTCTCGTCTGCTGCCATGTAAGGTGTGCCTTTTGCCTTCCACCATGATCATGAGGCCTCCCCAGCCGTGTGGAACTGTGAGTCTATTAAACCTGTTTTTGTTTATAAATTACCAAGTCTTGGGTAGTATGTCTTTATCAGCAGCATTAGAACATACTAATACAGCCCACATCATAAAGTTAGAAAGGTCTCAATTTAACAACCAAACATCACCACTGAAAGTATTGGAGAACCAAGAGCAAAACAACCCCAAAGTTGGCAGAAGACAAGAAATAACCAAAATCGTAGTTGAAGTGAAGGAAATTGAGACACAAACAGCTATACAGAAAATCAACAAATCCAAGTGTTGTTTTTTAAAAAAATATTAATAAAATAAATATACTGCTAGCTGGACTAATAAAGAAAAGAAAGAAAATCCAAGTAAATACAATTAGAAAAAACAAAGGAGATATTACCACTGATCCTACAGAAATACAGAAATACAAATAACTATCAGAGAATATTATGAACACTCTATTAACATAAACTAGAAAACTAGAAGAAATGGATGAATTTCTAGACACACACCTTCTCAAGACTGAGCCAGAGAGAAATTCAATTCCTGAACAGATCAATAACGAGTTCCAAAATTGAATCTGTAATAAATAGCCTACCAACTGAACAAAGTCCAGAACCAGACAGGTTTACAACCAAATTCTACCAGGTGTACAAAGAGAGCTGATATATCTCTACTAAAACTATTCCAAAAAATGGAGAAGGGCAAACTCCTCCTTAACTCATTCTGAGGCACACATCATCCTGATACCAACATCTGACAGAGACGCAACGAAAAAAGAAAACTTCAGGCCAATATTCTTTATAAACATAAAAGCAAAAATCCTCAAAAAAAATACTGGCAAACAGAATTCAGCAGCACATCAAAAAGCTTATCCACCACAATTAAGTAATCTTTATCCCTGGGATGCAAGGTTGGTTCAATGTACACAAATTAATAAATGTGATTCATCACATACAGAACTAAAGACAAAACCACATGATTATCTCAAATGATGCAAAAAATCCCTTTGATAAAATTCAATACTTCTTCATGTTAAAAACTCTCAATAACAGGTTATTGAAGGAACACACTTCAAAATAATAAGAGCCATGTATGACAAACCCACAGGCAACATCGTACTGAATTGGCAAAAGCTGGAAGCATTCCCCTTGAAAACCAGCACAAGACCAGGACAAGAGAGCACAGGACCTCTCCACTCCTCTTCAACATACTAGTGGAAATCTTGGCCAGAGTAATCAGACAAGAAAAAGAAATAAAAGTATCCAAATAGGAAGAGAGAAAGTCAAACTTTCCCTGTTTGCAGACATCATCTTATATCTAGACAACTCCATAGTCTCAGCCCAAACATTCCTTAAGCTGATAAAGAACTTCAGCAAAATGTCAGGATACAAAATCAATATGCAAAAATCACTAACAGTCCTATACACCAACAACATCAAGCTGACAGCCAAATCAAAAATGCACTCCCATTCACAATGGTCACAAAAAGAATACAGTATCTAGGAATACAGGTAACCAAGGAGGTGAAAGATCTCTATAACTAGCACTACAAGACACTGCTCAAAGAAATAAGAGCTGCCACAAATAGAAAAACATTCCACGCTCATGGATAGGAAGAATCAATATTGTTAAAATGACCATACTGCCCAAAGCAGTATATAGAGTCAATGCTGTTTCTATCCATTTATCAATTATACTTTTCTCAGAACTAGAAAAAACTATTTTAAAATTACTATGGAGCCAATGAAGAGCCCAAATAGCCAAAACAATCCTAAGCAAAAAGAAAAAAGCTGGAGGCATCATACTACCCAACTTCAAACTATAGTACAGGGCTATAGTAACCAAAACATCATAGCAGTTACAAAAATTGACCCATAGACCAATGGAACAGGATAGAGAGCCCAGAAATAATGCCATACACCTACAACTATCTGATCTCAACAAAGTTGACAAAAACAACCAATGGGGAAAGGACTCCCTAGGCAATAAATGGTGCTGGGATAGCTGGCTAGCCATATGCAGATAACTCAAACTGGACCCCTTCCTTACATTATATACAAAAATTAACTGAAGATGAATTAAACACTTAAATGTAAAAGGCAAAACTATATAAATGCTGGAAAACACCTAGGAAATACCATTCTGGTCGTAGGAACAGGCAAAGATTTCATGAAGAAGATATCAAAGAAAATTGAAACAAAAGCAAAAATTGACAAATTGAATCTATTAATAATAAAGTTAAAGAGCTTCTGCAAAGCAAAAGAAGCTACCAAAAGGGAAAACAGACAGAATGGGAGAAAAATTTTGCAAACTATGCATTTGAGAAATGTCTAATTTCCAACATCTATAAAGAACTTAAATAAATTTACAAACAAAACAGAAGCAACCCCATTAAAATGTGGGCAAAGGACATTAACAGACACTTTTCAAAAGAAGACATACATGCAGCCAAGAAGCATATGAAAAATGCTCAATGTCACTGATCACTAGAGAAATGCAGTTCAAAACCACAATGAGATACCATCTCACATCAGTCAGAATAGCTACTTTTAAAATGTTAAAAAATAATAGGTGCTGGCGAGGCTGCAGAGAAAAAGGAATGCTTATAAACTGTTATTAAGAGTATAAATTAGTTCAACCATTGTGGATTTCCAGTGTGGTGATTTCTCAGCCTGTGTGGTGATTCCTCAAAGACCTGAAAACAGAACTACTATTTAACCCACAAATCCCATTATTGAGTATATACGCAAAGGAATATAAATCATTATATCATAAAGACACATACACACATGTGTTCACTGCAGCACTATTCACAATAGTAGAAAAATTGAATCAACCTAAATGCCCATCAATGGCAGATAAAGAAAATGTGGTGCATATACCCCATGAAATACTATGCAGCCATAAAAAAGAATGAGTTCATGTCCTTTACAGGAAAATGGTTGGAGATGGAGGCCATTATCCTTAGCAAACTAACCCAGGAACAGAAAACCAAATACCATATGTTCTCACTTTTAAATGGGAGCTAAATGATGGGAACACATGGACACACAGAGGGTAACAACAGACACTGGGGCCTACCAGAGGGTGGAGGGTAGGAGAAGGGGGAGGATCAGGTAAAATAACTAATGGGTACTAGGCTTAATACTTGGATGATGAAATAATCTGTACGACAAACTCCCATGACATGAGTTTACCGATGTAACAAACCTGCATATGTATCCTCGAACTTAAAAGCTAAAAAAAGATCAAATATAGCCTTTCCTGTCATATTAAAAAATGGAAAGCCTTTTATTTATATAAATATCTGCTCACCAGAGAAAATCATGCTCTAGGGTATTAACAGTTTTATAAATACCAATGTCTAGTTCAGTTGTTTCAAACATTTGTAATACAGTTAGATTATTATGTCACAGTTTGCCTTCCTCCCTAAGATCCCCTGACCTCCTAAATGCTTTTTTAAAAATTTGCAGACTTTAAGATTCACTCCTTTTGCTGTAGAGTTCAATGGGTTTTGAGAAATACATGATGTCATATCCACCATTACAATATTATACAGAATATTTTCACTGCCCTAAAATATTGTTTGTGTTTCACCTATCTAATCTTCCGTCCCCACAATCCCCTGGAAACCACTGATGTCTTTATTGTCTCTATAGTTTTGTTGCTCTACAGCCTTGCTCTGCAACCTTAGCATTGTCAAATTGTAGCCATTCTAATAAGTGTGCAGTTTATTCACTCTTGTTTTAATTTGAAATTCTCTAAACACAAATGATGTTGAACATGTTTTCATGTTTATATGCCATTGGTACATCTTTGGTGAGTTGTCTGTTTAAAACTTATCTCATTTTAAAAATTGCATTGTTTTTTATTTTTCAACTTTGAGTTCTTTTGTATATTTATATATTTTTTAGATACTTTCTCCCAGTCTGTAGCTTTTTTTTTCATTCTCTTGTCATTCACAAGCAGAAGTTTTTAATTTCATTAAAGTCCAAATTAACAAATTTTACTTGTATGGATTTTGCTTTTGGTATTGTAGTTAAAACTCATCATCAAACTAAAAGTCACCTATATTTTCTTCTGGAAGTTTTATTGTCTTGCATTTTACATTTAGGTCTGTGATTCTCTTCAGTGATTTGATTTCTGTCATTTCATTTTAATTCTTTCTTAGAGTTTGCATTTGTTTACATTACCTATCTGTTCTTGCATCTTGTCTACTTTTTTTGCTACAGCCCTTAGCATATTAATCATAATTATTTTAAATTCCCTGTGTGATAATTCTAAAATTTGTGTTATATCTGACGCTTGCTTTCCCTCTTCAGCCTGTGTTTTTTCTTGCGTTTTTTCACATCTTGTAGTAACGTATTGAAACCAGACATGATGCATTGAGTAACAGGAATGAAGATAAATAGGCCTTTAGTGCAAAGTTTTATGTTAATCTGGCTAATAGGTGGAGTACATTTAATGTTTGTTGTTATTGCAGGTACCAGAAACTTTAAATTTCCCTAGCACCTTTGCTTTTGTTCCCCCTATTGTCTTTGTGTTTCCTATAGAACTCCCTCTGAAATGGAGTCTGTGACTTGCATGTCTTTCAGCTGTAATCCACTGTTGATATGGTATAAAGGATGGGGTGAGAGGAAGCATTCTACTATCTTTTGATTTAATCTCTTTCTTTTACTGAGGCTGTGTCACTGGGCTGTGACCTTCACAAGGGTTTCTTAGGTTTTTCCTCCTGTAAGGTAAGGCAGAAAGATTAGAGGGACAGGGGTTGGATAACTGCAAAAGACATAACAAGAGAAAAATAGAGGTTTATTAACATGTATATTATATATATGTGTGTGTGTGTATATATATTGTGTATATATATACAATGTATATATACACATTGTATATATATACTATGTACATATATACATGTATATATATACATTATATATATACTATGTACATATATACATGTATATATACATTATATATATACTATGTACATATATACATGTATATATATACATGTATATATACATTATATATATACTATGTACATATATACATGTATATATACATTATATATATACTATGTACATATATAATGTATATATACATTATATATATACTATGTACATATATACATGTACATATATACATTATATATATATACTATGTACATATATACATGTATATATATACATTATATATACATATATAATGTATATATATACATTATATATACATATATAATGTATATATATACATTATATATACATATATACATGTATATATATACATTATATATACATATATACACAATGTATATATATACACATTGGCTACACCCAGGAAATGAGTCTTTCTCAAAAAGATAGCTTTGAATTCCAACTTATATGGCATCTTCAACAAAGAACAATAGATTTTTACAGAAGTGACAAAGTAAAAGAAAACAATGTAGAGTTTCTAAGGGCAGCAAATTGTGGCAAGGCAAATACATGGTAGATAAAGACTAGTTGATAAAGCTCATTAAATGTGTATTTTTCTGGTGCCGTCTCTTTAGACCAATAAGGATCTAAAGTTGTGTTCGGTGGTTAAGTTTTGTCCTCCCTGATAGAGAAGAAGGAAGGGATATCCTTTATCTTTCTAAAGGTATGTCCTACTTGTAGGCAAATAAAGGGAGGGCAGAAAACGTTCCTGCATCTGTGTCTTTTTAATTGCCTTTAGCTTAAAACAATACTTATGGCAAAGAGGCTTATTTTGGGGTGGCCTATTCTGGTATCCCAGAGTGGAAATGTTTTTTTACTAGGCTTTGGTATCTGAGGTATTCTGGCTTTATAAGAGAAGTTGGGACAAGTTTTCTCCTTTTTTCCTGAAATAATTTGTTTAGTATTGATACTATTTTCTTGTTATATGTTTGCTAGAGTTCATCTGTAAAGTCACATGGACCTAATGTTTAATTTGGGAATGTTGTTGAATTTTCTGGAATCATTTCAAATGTTATCTCATTATTCTTCCTCCAATATCTTTAGAATATTTCTCCTTTTCTCTGGTATTGGTAAGTCTCTCTCTCTCTCTCTCTCTCTCTCTCTATCATTCTATTTTTGATCGATTCACCAAATTTATTAATCTACTTAAAGAACACATTTTTAATTTTTATTTTTCTCTGTTGTTTGTTTTGTATTACATTAATTTCTACTCTACTCTTACCTTTATATTTCTTCCCATGTGTTTTTATTATCATCCAGTTCAACATATAGATGCTCCTCAACTCTGGGTGGGGCTATGTCCTATAAAATTAAGTTTAGCCTAATGCTGACTCCTTGTAAGTTGATCTAATAGTTACTTCATACATTGTATCTAAACACTGCCCCTCTCCATATCATTTCCCCACCTTCTCTTCCCACACATAAATTCTTTCCTGTAATTGGGGTGTTTCTTTCTGGAGCATAATTAAGGAAGAAGAAATAAAGGTGTGGTCTGCAATTAACTATTATGAGTTTTAGACCTAATTTGCTAATTAGAGTAATTCAAATATTTTACATTTTACTAATTTTAAGTTTTTTTGACAATGGGGGTCACAATAGTTACATCTTATTATTAGTAGTTTTTGATAGGGTCTGATTCTGTCACCCAGGCTGGAGTGCAGTGGCACAGTTATACCTCACTGTAGCCTTGACTTCCTGGGCTCAAATGATCCTCTCCACTGAGCCGTCAGAGTAGCTAGGGCCACAAGCATGCACCACCACTCTTGGCTGATATATATATGTAGCCCAGGCTGGTCTTGAACTCTTGGCCTGAAATGATCCTCCCATTTTGGCCTCTCAAAGTGTTGGGATTACAGTCATGAGCCATACAGTTGGCCATTTTTCTTTTTCCTTTTTATTATTGTATGGTGACTTCCTTATCATTAGATTTAGCATAGGGAAATGTTTTAATTCAATACTGCAATTAACTTAAATACATTACTTAATGTCTCTATCTCAGTTTGGTTATATTTAAATAGGGTGATTACACGGCCTTTAGTAAGGTTGAAAATTAAAAGAGCTAACAAAATGTTCAGAAAAGTTCTTGTTCATGTGATAAGCACTAATATCTATTAGGGTGTTAGATGTTAGCTGTCATTCTTTTATTGTCTGAGAATTTAGGCAGATAACTCCAAGGCCAAGAATAGTAAAATAGGTGAAAGCATCCCCTCATCCCAAAGTAAGGTGCCAACTCAACTATACAGGACGTGTTAGAAGTTTGGTCATTTCAGCTAGCTTTTGATCTTTACTAACCCTGAAATTATGAAAGGAAGAAAGTTGAAAAGCCCACTGGAAATTTCTTCATCGAGAGTTAGCAGTGTGGCTTCGTGAATACACTTTACCCTTCTCTGCTCATTTTCTAACACTGGATGAGCCTAAAATAGCAGTAATCAAGAAGAGAATAAATTAGAGCAAGAAAATAAAGATTAAAAAAATCACTCCAAGTTTCCACATCGAAGATTATCTGACCTGAAATAGGTTAGAGTTGACAGAAGAAGCTTTAATTGAATGAAAGTTTGGAGGTTCATTTCAATTTAAAATTGAAATGAACATTCCACTAAGTGGCTGAAAAAGTACATAAAAAGATTCAGGAGGCAGAAGGAAAGTCCACAAGTAAATATTCAGGGAGAGTAGTTCAAAACAAAGGATAACTTTTCTTCACTTTTCACTGGTCCGTTTGTCAATAAAGTGTCTGCTTGAGGACGACTCACCAAAGACACTCTAAGAACCCAAACCCAACATTAAAGATGTATCCCAGGCTCATCAAGGACTCCTAGACAGAAAAATGGAACCATGAGCTGCTAGAGTAAAATTACTACTATGAGATAGTTGCAACCTGTTGAGAGTATTTATAAGTAGCAAACAGAAGAATGAGATTTACTTAAGGATAATTTGTGTTTACAGGGATAGAAGGGAACAAATGTAACAGAATGTTAAATATGATTTTGTTGTCTCAGAGTTTGGTCAAAGACCTCAAAAGTCAAATATGCTCATATCTTACAAAAAGATGGTTGATTACCTTTAAAGTCATCTAAACTATTGTTATACTCTGGCATATCACCCACCTGCATGGCACAATAGAGAAGAAATTGAGGAGGCTTTAGATGCACATGGTTTCTTGGAGAGAGCTGTCAGTGTGCTATGTGAGTTAACTCTCCTCCCTGGTTATTTTCCCTCTCACATGTATCTCAAAAAAAAGGTTCTGAGAAAGCCATTCAGAGAGTTTTATGTTCCTTGAGTTTTAGAGACTGAAAAGTCTAAAGGCAAGTAGCTGGAGCTGGCTGAATTATATTGATAGGCAGAGCAAGCAACTGAGCCTTCACTGGTATCCTTCTACTCTTTCACATTTGCCAAGCAAAGGTGGTATACCTGTTGTATAAGAAGAATGTGAGCATCTCAAGAAAACTTTCTGGATGGGGGAGGTCAACCTTAAACAGGACAGTATATCTTCACAAGACAAAGATAAGGAGGAAGTCTCAAGCAGCCAGCTGGAGGAGTCACCTCCCATGAAAGGGACACATATGTAAGAGCTCCCTAGGAAATGAGGATCTTCAAAAAACCCATCAAGCAAAGTGTCCTACTGGAGAAAAAGACAGCAGCTGTGAATATCTGGAAACAGCATTCATCAGACAGACAAACGATTGTACCCAGTTGTACCATTTACCATTGCTCATTACCAACTCCCCAAACATGGAAATGACCCTAAATAGCATCTAGCCAGTGGACAGTATAGAGAGCTAGAAAAAGAAATGAAACTTATCATGCCTCCTCCCTATAGCAGGCTTTCCATTCTGAGATAGACTTAAACTTGGAAAATAGAGTAATGTAAAATCACAAGAAGTTAAAAAAAAAATTAGCTGCATGTGGTGGCATGCACCTATAGTCCTCGCTACTCAGGAAGCTGAGATAGGAGGATGGCTTGAGCCAGAAGGTTGAGACTGCAGTGAGGTGTGATTGTGCCAATCCACTCCATGCAGCCTAGGTGACAGAGAAAGATCCTGTCCAAAAACACAACAAAACAAGAAGTTTCAAAGTTTGGTTAATATTTGGACTTGTATTACTTTTTTTTAATATACTTTAAGTTCTAGGGTACATGTGCACAACGTGCAGGTTTGTTACATATGTATACATGTGCCACGTTGGTGTGCTGCACCCATTAACTCATCATTTACATTAGGTATACCTCCTAATGCTATCCCTCCCCCATGCCCCCACCCTACGACAGGCCCCAGTGTGTGATGTTTCCCTTCCTGTGTCCAAGTGTTCTCATTGTTCAATTCCCACCTATGAGTGAGAACATACAGTGTTTGGTTTTTTGTCCTTGTGATAGTTTGCTCAGAATGATGGTTTCCAGCTTCATCCATGTCCCTACACAGGACATGAACTCATCCTTTTTATGGCTGCATATCATCCCATGGTATATATGTGCCACATTTTCTTAATCCAGTCTATCATCGATGGACATTTGGGTTGGTTCCAAGTTTTTGCTATTGTGAATAGTGCCACAATGAACATATGTGTGCATGTGTCTTTATAGCAGCATGATTTATAATCCTTTGGGTATATGCCCAGTAATGGGATGGCTGAGTCAAATGGTATTTCTAGTTCTAGATCCTTGAGGAATCACCACACTATCTTCCACAATGGTTGGACTAGCTTAAAGTCCCACCAACAGTGTAAAAGTGTTTCTATTTCTCCACATCCTCTCCAGCACCTGTTGTTTCCTGACTTTTTAATGATCACCATTCTAACTGGTGTGAGATGGTATCTCATTGTGGTTTTGATTTGCATTTCTCTGATGGCCAGTGATGATGAGCATTTTTTCATGTGTCTGTTGGCTGCATAAATGTCTTCTTTTGAGCAGTGTCTGTTCATATCCTTTGCCCCCTTGTTGATGGGGTTGTTTGTTTTTTTCTTGTATATTTGTTTGAGTTATTTGTAGATTCTGGATATTAGCCCTCTGTCAGATGAGTAGATTGTAAAAATTTTCTCCCATTTTTTAGGTTGCCTGTTCACTCTGATGGTAGTTTCTTTTGCGGTGCAGAAGCTTTTAGCTTGATTAGATCCCATTTGTCAATTTTGGCTTTTGTTGCCATTGCTTTTGGTGTTTTAGACATGAAGTCCTTGCCCATGCCTATGTCCTGAATGGTACTGCCTAGGTTTTCTTCTAGGGTTTTTATGGTATTAGGTCTAACATTTAAGTCTTTAATCCATCTTGAATTAATTTTTGTATAAAGTGTAAGGAAGGGATCCAGTTTCAGCTTTTTACATATGGCTAGCCAGTTTTCCCAGCACCATTTGTTAAATAGGGAATCCTTTCCCCATTTCTTGTTTTTGTCAGGTTTGTCAAAGATCACATGGTTGTAGATGTGTGGTATGATTTCTGAGGGCTCTGTTTTCTTCCATTGGTCTATATCTCTGTTTTGGTACCAGTACCATGCTGTTTTGGTTACTGTAGTCTTGTAGTATAGTTTGAAGTCAGGTAGCGTGATGCCTCCAGTTTTGTTCTTTTGGCTTAGGATTGTCTTGGTAATGTAGGCTCTTTTTTTGTTCCATATAAACTTTAAAGTAGTTTTTTCCAATTCTGTGAAGAAAGGCATTGGTAGCTTAATGGGGATGGCATTGAATCTATAAATTACCTTGGGCAGTATGGCCATTTTCACAATATTGATTCTTCCTACCCATGAGCATGGAATGTTCTTCCATTTGTTTGTATCCTCTTTTATTTCATTAAGCAGTGGTTTGTAGTTCTCCTTGAAGAGGTCCTTCACATCCCTTGTGAGTTGGATTCCTAGGTATTTTATTCTCTTTGAAGCAATTGTGAATGGGAGTTCACTCATGATTTGGCTCTCTGTTTGTCAGTTATTGGTGTATAAGAATGTATTACCTAGAAAAAGAGACAATTTTTTGAAATTACCTGATAATGAAGTGAGGACATTTTATTGCCTGAAATTTTCTGAAAGAACTATGGGTCCTGTCTAGGGTTTTGTCTAACGGTAAAGAGTCAATGAGTACAAAGGGTGGGTTTGCAAGGATAGTGGATAAGAAAAAAAAAAAAAAAAAGTTGTTTCCTGCCTGCTGTCAAGTCCAGACATGTATAATGACTGTATGTTATGAAATATTAGCAACATTTAGGCTCTACACCCACACATAATATAGATCTGGGGCTCTCAGTGTCCCCGGAAATTTTTTTTTGTATTTAAGAAACTTTAAGCCAAGTACCCAAGCCAGTTTTCTTGGGGGGACGGAGCTTTGTAGATATTGATTTCACACAGAAAGTTTATGCTTGTTCTTTAATTGTAAGCTTGTCCTAGCTAAGTTCATATCTGAAAATAAATGAGGTTTATTTAATGAGAATAAATGAGATTTATTTTCAAATATAAACTTAGGCACACAATTTGCTCAAATGTGTCCCATTAAAAAAGGACAGATTTTTATTCAACCTAGGCAAATAAATATATTACTATGAAAATTAATGAGACTCAGTAAAAGTATGTATTTCTGAATTCTAAGGACATAGGGAGAATCAGATACCACTTAAAAACAAATCTCTAAGCCCTTCCCCAAAGAATACAATTTCTAAATACTAATATCAATACTTTAAAAAATAAACTTAACCTAGGAAATGTGACTATTTGATTTGACACTTCTTGTGTAGCTCTTACAACGATATTGAGCTAATTAAAACATAAGGAGTCTGCCAAGCCAACCTAGTTATTGCTAGAACCCATTTCCAGTTTAATAGATAAAATCAATCTTTGTGATTTTCTTGGTGTCCTTTGGGAAGACTCAAAGATAGTTTTAGCTGTGAGAGATAACAAGAAATTTTTATTTTAGTTTAGTTTTAATTTAGGATCCAATCTTAGGAATCTAAAAGCAAGAGTTGTCAAAAAGATTTGGTCATTTAATAAAGACAGGGTCACAGGAACCTGAGAAACTATACTTGTATACCCATTTAATCAAAGTGATAAAATGTGTTAAAGTAAACATAGAAGAAAGGATTATTAGAAAGAATTCTCATCTTCCACAAAAGAGAAACCTGCTTTCTTTGTGTTTTTGTGTGTTGCTTTTGTTATCATTTAAAGTAATCAAAAATGTGATAAAGCTAACACAAAGCAAGGAGAATTATTCTAGAGAGAACTGAAACGTCATGTCTTTCTAGACAAATTACACGGAAACAACTTTTTGTTACTATTCCATGTTGAAAACTCTAATACTAATTTGTTACTTTAATACAGGAAGCGTCAAATATAATTATTTCACAATTTGCAATTGCAAAAACATGGAACCAGCCTAAATGCCCATCAACCAACGAATAGATAAAGAAAATGTGGTATGTGTATATAAGTGTGTGTGTGTGTGTGTGTGTGTGTGTGTGTACGTACCATGGAATACTGCTCAGCCATAAAAAGGAACAAAATAATGGCATTTGCATCAACCTGGATGGAGTTGGAGACCATTATTCTAAGTGAAGTAACTCAGGAATGGAAATCCAAATATTGAATGTTCTCACTTATAAGTGGGAGCTAAGCAATGCAGATGCCAAGGCATAAGAATATAAAATAACTTATATATACAGCATAGAAATAGATGATAATTTTTTTAACATAGATAAGTTCTTTAGTGGTGATTTCTGAGATTTTGGTGCACCTGTCACCCAAGCGGTGTACACTGTACCCAAGGAGTAGCCTTTTATCCCTCACTTGCCTCCCACTCTTCCCTCCAAGACCCCAAAGTTTATATTATTCTTATGCCTTGGCATCCGCATAGCTTAGCTCCTACTTGTAAGTGAGAACATTCAATACTTGGACTTCCATTCCTGAGTTACTTCACTTAGAATAATGGTCTCCAACTCCAACTGGGTTGCTGCAAATGCCATTATTTTGTTCCTTTTTATGGCTGAGCAGTATTCCATGGTATTTACACACACACACACACACACATTTATATATACACACCACATTTTCTTTATCTACTCGTTGGTTCATGGGCATTTAGGCTGGTTCCATCAGGAAGGAGATACATGTTTGATAATGATATTGTTCATTTATTATCATACCAATATTATTAGAAAAGAGAAAAGGAAAGGAAGTCTTTTTTAAGGTACAGCACATAACTATTTCCTAAGTGTCTGATGGATGTTTTCCTTGAGGACAAGAATATTTAATAGACAGTGAGGACATTAACAAATCTCTAAGAGTCTTTTTCACGTAATGACTTCTTTTCCTTTGGGTAGATACCCAGTACTTCTGGATCAAATGGTAGTTCAACTTTTAGTTCTTTAAGGAATCTCCATATTGTTTTACTTAGTAGTTGTACTAGTTTACATTTCCACCAACAGTGTATAAGTGTTCCTTTTTCACCATATCCATGCCAACATCTATATTTTTTTTAATTATGGCCATTCTTTCAGGAGTAAGGTGGTATCTCATTGAGGCTTTGATTTGCATTCCCTGGATAATTACTGATGTTGAGTATTTTTTCATATGTTTATTGACCATTTGTATATATTCTTTTGAGAACTGTCTATTCATGTCCTTTGATCACTTTTGGATGAAATTATTTGTTTTTTTTTTCCTGCTGATTTGTTTGAGTTCCTCATAGATTCTGGATATTAAAGCTTTGTGGGATGCATATTTTGCAAATATATTTTTTTCTGCATTCTGTGGGTTGTATGTTTACTCTTCTGATTATTTCTTTTGCTGTGAATAAGCTTTTTAGTTAAATTAGGTCCAATCTGTTTTTCATTGTTTTTGTTGCATTTGCTTTTGGGTTCCTGGTCATGAATTCTTTGCCTAAGCAAACATCTAGAAGACTTTTTTCAACGTTATCTTCTAGAATTTTTGGGTTTCATTTCTTAGATGTAAGTCTTTGATCCATCTTGCATTGATTTTTTTATAAGGTGAAAGATGAGGATCCAGCTTCATTCTTCTACATGTGGCTTGCCAATTATCCCAGCACCATTTGTTGAATAGGATTTCTTTTCCCCACTTTTATGTTTTTGTTTGCTTTGTCAAAGATGAGTTAGCTGTAAATATTTGGTCTTGTTTCTGGATTCTCTGTTCTGTTCCATTGGTTTACATGCTTATTTTTAAACTAGCACCATGCTCTTTTGGTAACTATAGCCTTATAGTATAGTTTGAAGTTGGGTAATGTGATGCCTCCAGATTTGCTCTTTTTGTTTATCTTGCTTTGGCTATGTGGGCTCTTTTTAGGTTTTATATGAATTTTAGGATTGTTTTCTCTAGTTCTGTGAAGAATGATTATGGTATTTTGATGGGAATTGCATTGAATCTGTATATTGCTTTTGGCAGTATGGTCATTTTCATAACATTGATTCTACCCATCCATGAGCATAGGATGTGTTTCCATTTGTTGGTGGCATTGATGATTTCTTTCAGCAATGTTTTGTAGTTTTACTTGTAGAGATCTTTCACATCATTGGTTAGATATATTCCTAAGTGTTTTTGTCTCGTTTTATTTTGATTTTTGCAGCTGTTGTAAAAGAGATTGAGTTCTTAATTTGATTCTCAGCTTGGTCATTGTTGGTGTATAGCAGTGCTACTGATTTGTGTACACTGATTTTGTATTCTGAAACTTTACAGAATTTATTCATCAGATCTAGGAGCTTTTTGAAAGAGTCTTTAGGGTTTTCTGGGTATAGGATTGTATCATTGTCAAACAGCAACAGTTTAACTCTCTCTTTACTGATTTGGGTGCCTCGTATTTCTTTATCTTGTCTGATTGCTCTGTCTACGATTTCTGGTACTATGTTAAATAGAAGTGGTGAAAGTAGGCATCCTTGTCTTGTTACAGTTCTCATGAGGAATGCTTTCCACTTTTCTCTGTTCAGTATAATGTTGGCTGTGGGTTTGTCATAGATAGCTTTTATTACCTTAAAGTATTTCCCTTCTATGCCAATTTTGCTGAGGATTTTAACCATAAAGCAATGCTGGATTTTGTCAAATGCTTTCTCTGCATCTATTGAGAAGATCATATGGTTTTTGTTTTTAATTCTGTTTATTTGATGTATCACATTCATTTACTTGTGTTTGTTTAACCATCTCTGTTTGTAGGTTACCTGATGCTTTGCCTCACAGCTCTTAAGATTCTTTCTTTCATCTTGACTTTAGATATTTCAATGACTGATGAATGTCTCAGGTGTTGTTTGAGCTTCTTGCATTGAGATGTTTAGATCTCTAGCGAGAACAGGGAAGTTTCCCTTGATTATTCCCTGAAATATGTTTTCCAAACTTAGATGTCTCTTCTTCCTCTGGAACAACAATTATTCTTAGGTTTGGCCATTTAACATAATCCCAAATTTCTCTGAGGCTTTATTTGTTTTGATTACTTTTCTTTTTTCTTTTTCTGATTGGGTTTATTAAAAAGCTTTGTCTTCGAGCTCTGCAGTCCTTTCTTCTACTTGTTCTAGTCTATTGTTGAAAGTTTCCAGTGCATTTTGTATTTCTCCAAGTGTGTCTTTCCTTTCCAGAATTTGTGATTGTGTTTTCTTTATGATTTTTATTTCTCTGGAGCATTTTATAATCTATATCCTGGATTTTTTAAAATTTATTTTCATTGCTTTTCACCTTTCTCTGGTATCTCCTTGAGTAGCTTAATAATTAACCTTCTGAATTCTTTAACTGGCCATTCAGAGATTTATTCTTGATTTAGATCAATTGTTGGGGAGACGCTGTAATCTTTTTGGGTGTTATAGATCCCTGTTTTGTCATATTACCAGAATTACTTTTCTGATTTCTTCTTATTTGAGTAAACTCTTTCATGGAAGAGGTCTGGAACTCAAGATCTGCCATTCAGATTCTTTTGTCCCAAGGAGTGACTCCTTGATGTGCTACTCTCCTCCTTCCTTAGTGATATGGTTTGGTGCTGTGTGCCCACCTAAATTTCATTTCACACACGTAATCCCCATGTGTCAATGGAGGGACCTGGTGGGAGGTGATTGGATCATAAGGACAGTCTCCCCTATGTTGTTCTCATGATAGTTTGGGGGTTCTCATGAGATCTGATGGTTTAAAAGTGGCAGTTTCCACTGCATTCTCACTCTCTTCCACCACCATTTAAGACGTGCCTTGCTTTCCCTTCACCTTGTGCCATGGATTCCTGAGGCCTCCATAGCCATGTGGAACTGTGAGTTAGTTAAACCTCTTGTCTTCATAAATTACCCCATCCTAGTTAGTATCCTTATGCCAGTATGAAAACAGACTAATAACAGAAAATTGCTACCAGGAGTGGGGCATTGCTATAAAGAAAACCTGAAAATATGGAAGCAACTTTGGAACTGGGTAACAGGCAGAAGTTGAAACAGTTTAAGGGTTCAGAAGAAGACAGAAAAATTTAGGAACATTTGGAACTTCCTAGAGACTTGTTGAATGGTTTTGACCAAAATGCTGATGATAATGTGGACAATGAAGTCCAGCCCGAGGCGGTCTCAGATGAAGATGAGGAACTTACTGGGAAGTAGAGCAAAGGGTTAGGTGGGTCTGGGCTGAGACTCTTTTTAGGTGGGGTTTCTCATGGCCACCATGGGGGGTTGAGGTGGTGGTTCTCAGGACAATGGGGTTATGTTCCAGAGGGGATTATGGCTGCCTCTGCTGTGTCAAATAGTTCACCAGAGAAGTAGGGGATAGTTGTAACAAAAAGCCTCACCCAGACCCTAGGCAGTTGGTGAGGCAGGTCTTGCTCCCACAGTGTCCCTCTCAGACCTTGCCTCAGGCTGTAAGCTTCCCCACTAAGAAAGCAAGCATGGCTTTCGGAACCTGCTCCTCTCCATCTTGCCACATTGTCATTAGTGGCTTCTGTGCTCATATCTGCAGCAGTTCCCATTCACCCCCAAGATTCTGCTCAAGATCATTAGTGCCCAGTAAAAATTATTATAATTTTCAGTTGAAAGCTTCTTTCATTCTGTGGCCCCTCCCTAAAACCACTGGTTGCCTTGCCTTAAGGCCCTGTGAGATATAGTCAGGGATGGCTTTTCTGGGCTCAAGCTGGAGACTGAGAGTGCCTACAAGGCTCTTCCCACTGCTGCTTCTACTTTTATATTTAATGTGGCTCCCTAAATCAGTTTCAGCTCTAGATAAGGTTAAATTCTTCTCCAGTGATCTGTGTTTTCAGATTTCCCAGGGATGTCTGTTTGGAGACAGGTTTTACCCCTCTCATACTTTGGGAACTCACACTGTTTTGCCTATTTC
Source organism: Gorilla gorilla gorilla (assembly GCF_029281585.2). Taxonomy (NCBI): domain Eukaryota; kingdom Metazoa; phylum Chordata; class Mammalia; order Primates; family Hominidae; genus Gorilla; species Gorilla gorilla. The sequence goes on from NC_086017.1 coordinate 176,540,133, forward strand.
ATGGAATTTGCAGTGGTGTGCTGCTTCTTTCAAAGGATCTGTGAATTCTTTTGGTTTTCCTGGTATGTTTCTGTGATGGTTCTTGGAGCCAAAGTTCACAGTGTGAATCTCCACATACTGTTCTTTCCGTCCAAGTGGGAGCTGTATGTTAGCCCCATCTGCTCTCTGCCATCTTTCTCAGATGATGATCTAGAAAAGTTTTAATGTTATCTTTGTATCCTAAAGTTTTTCTGTGTCTCCTAATGTCACTTATTCCATTTTACATTTTTATTCTTCACATTCATTTTATTGATTTTTTCCCCAGTATCCAGTGTTCCTTGATTCTTTATTTACATTTATGGTTAAAATGTATTGACTTGTACACGGGACTAGCCATGTTTTTTATTGTGACATTAGGACCTCTCTCTTTAACAGAGCTCACTTTTGCAGAGGATGACTGACTGTATGTTCTCTATAAGTGGGTCATACATTTTTGATAATCAGGGTTTTCTATAGAATGCATGGACAGCAAATGGGAAACTAAGTTGGTGGCTCCCAGCATTTCCAAAGTTAAGGGGAAGTCTGTGAAAAAAGGACCATGAGATCCGCAGAAAGAAAAAAAAATGGAGAGCTTTATCTTCTTAAAAAAAAAAAGGAAGAAAATAAAACAACTTTAGATTGGGGAGATGCAACCTGTGATGTAAAAGAAAAGCAGACAGGTGGTGGGGTGTTTTGAGAGTTAGTGATTATAGAGGCAATAATAGCAGGGGATGGGAGTCAGGGAAGTGAGAAACAGAAACAGAATCTTGATTGAATGACTGTGTAGCCCCAAATCACTTGTCACTCTTAACTGGTTGGTTCCAAGTGGTTGATGAGTTGGCACCAGGTAGTCTGTTGGTAGTCAGTGGGGGAATGTCCAGCTGCAGTCTATTTCATCGCTGACAACAAGAGCTGGTTTGGCTTGACTGTAGGAAAAAAAAAAGTTCTGTGACACTTTTACAATAACTTTCTGAGAACACAGAGAATGCTCCCTGACCCAGCCATGGATACCTGATTCTATTTTAACTTTGAGCACCTCAGTTAGTCACAGAGAGTCCATTCTGACTGAAAGGGGCATAGATTAATGGCCCTGAAGCTACCTTTACAAAATTATGGCACTCAGAGAAATCTGACATAGTTCACTTAATCTTGCTTCTGATTTCCAAGCTGTTCTTGTTCTTTCCTGGGCATAGGCCAAAGTAACTTGGAGGCAAATTTAGTTTCTGGTTTAACTTAAAAGCAAGGATGATAAGAGTCCCTCTCCAAAACTAACCTCCTCTTTGCTTAGGAACCAAAAACCACGTATGTAAGACTAACAGAAGGCCACAAGAATAGGCCTATGGGTGGGGCATGAATTCTGCTAGGATGTAGGTGCAGCTTCTATAGTTTTAATGCTCAGGAGTCATATGACCAGATGTCACAAGATTTGTGACTTCCCCAGTTGCTCCTATAGATAACATCACTATTACAAAACCTGAGATTGGTCTTTTTTGAGATGTTTTTCAGACTCACCGATCCAGAATTGTAACTCATAACTCAATTGGTTCTATGGGCTGCAGAGGCAGACCCAGTGCAAGAGGACTATTTTCCACACCTCTAAATTTTATCCCCTACCAGTCAGGAGTACCCATTCCTTAGCCCTGTCCACCAAATTATTTATAAAATCCCTAACCTCTGAGCCTTCAGAGAGACTGATTTGAATGATAAGTTCAGTAATCCAAAATGAGCCAGCCTCACATTGATTTGACTCTTTCTCTGCTGCAATGCTGCCATCTCAGTGAACTAATTTTGTCTGTGCAGAAGGCAGGAAGAACCTATCAAGTGATGATAGCCCCTATAACAAAAGATGGATTAACAAGAGAAAAGTATACACATATATTTAATATAAGTTTTACATGAGAGGAGAGCCTTCATAAAGAAATGAAGACACCCAAAGAAACAGTTAAACCCAAGTATTTTTCATAGTAGGTTTGATAAAGAGTGAACAGTCGTGAGATATATGATAGGACAAAAGGCCTTATGTCATAAAAGGACAGATATATCTTTTCCTCCCATCTCAGGTTCATGGCTATGGTCCCTATAACAAAAGACAAATTAACAAGAGAAAAACAACATACATTGTTTTTTCTCTTTTTTAGATAGGATCTGGCTCTGTCACCCAGGATGGAATGTAATGGTGTCATCTTGGCTCACTGCAACATCTGCCTCCCTGGGCTCAAGCCATCCTCTCATCTTGGCCTGCCTAGTAGCTTGAACTCCTGAGCTCAAGTAATCCACTTGCCTTGGCCTCCCAAGGTGCTGGATTGCAGGTATTAGCCACTGTGCCCAGACTTGAAGACATACAAATTTATTAAATGTAAATTTTATGTGATATAGGAGCCTTAATAAAGAAATAAAGACCCGAAGAAACAGGTAAATGTATATTTTTATACTTAGTTTGATGAAGAGTGAACAGTCATGGAGAAATATGATTGGAAAACACAAGTGTACAATCTCATGGCAATAAACTGGGGGGAATTTAGCAAGGCCTGTTTGTGCAGATTTTTCTTTGTGTTTCTGTGTCTTCAGGGATATGAACATTCTTGTTCCTTTCCTCCAGGAATAGCGAGGACATTTCTCTCATGAAGGTCTTAATAGCCTGCCAGGGGAGAAAAGTGGTAGAAGGTCAAAGACTAAACTTTCTGGGTTTTATTACTTGCTTTAGGAGAGAAGGGCAAGAGGAAGTTGAGAGTGACTTTTCTGCTTCTGCTGTTTCCTCAAATGCCAAGTTCCTGTATTTTGGAGTAGTGTTTCCTAAACTTTATCAATCAAATGTTAATAACTTGGGGGAAACTCAGTGCTGAAGCTCATAAAATGATTTCCCATAATCTGGCACTTTGGCATGCTGAGCATTTCACATTGAAGGAAATTTAAAAGGCCTTAGAAACAGCCTCAGAACCAAGGATCTTCTGATCTTCTATTTTTCTCCCCAGACACAGAGGGGAACTCTCTCTCTTAAGTTCCCTTACCTGAAGCTCCTCCTTAAGTAATATAATTGCCTTCGATCACTTCCTTGAGATTCCATTAGCCAGGAAAGATAAAACACATATCACAGAAAGGAAGACTGAGAAAATTCACCACACCTATATAGATGTGTCAAATGCTATTATCTATTCTTCCGTCGATTCAACTTCTAGAGAGAATTATTTACACGTTATTGTCTCTTTTTGGGCCCAATCAGTTCCTTTGAAAATCATTTACTATCCCCTAAAAATTGCCTACATCCTCCATTTTCCTCTCCTCCATAAAGAGGGGATTTGAGCCTCATCTGGCCCTTCTTTGATTCTCGTATTTTGCATGGCTCTCATGCACATTTGTACATTAATAACATTGTATGGCTTTTCTCCTGTTACTCTATTGTCAGTTTATTTCCACAGACTCTAGCCTTGAGAGAGGAAGGGAAAGTTTTCCATTGTCCCTACAGCAGCAAGGACTGTTCTTCAGATTCTTCCCTGTGACCTTTTGTCTCCAGATAGAAGAATGTTCCTTTTCCTTGGGTATAGGGACATCACCTCTCATATGAGTATCTTATGACTCCTTCAGGGGAAGTTCAAAAAATTCTTTCTAGGTTTTATGATCTTCTTCAGGGGAGAAGGGGAGGGTTGGGGTGGAATAAGGTAAAAGAGACTTGCTTCTCTGGTTTTCTTGGATGTTTTCAACCCAAAATACTAAATATGCCAAGGTGCTATATGTTAATTTTTTAAATACATGATTTAAAAGCATGTTTTACAATACATTTAATTTTTTTTTTTTTTTTTTTTTTGGAGAAAAGGTCTTGCTTTGTCACCCAGGCTGGAGAGCAGTGGTGCAATCACGGTTCACTGCAGCCTCAACCTCCAGGGCTCAAGGAATCCTCCTACCTGTCTTCCATGTAGTTGGGGCTACAGGTGTGTGCCACCACACCACACCCAACTAATTTTTTGTTGTTGTTGTTTTGTTTGTTTTGTTTTTATTTGGTTTTGTTTTGGAGACAGGGTCTTGCTCTGTTGCCCAGGCTGGAGTGCAGTGGCACCATCTTGGCTCACTGCAACCTCTACCTCCTAGGGTCAAGTGATTCTCCTGCCTCAGCCTCCCGAGTAGCTGTAATTACAGGTATTCACCACCACACCCAGCTAATTTTTGTATTTTTTAGTAAAGACAGGGTTTCACCATGTTGGCCAGGCTGGTCTTGAACTCCTGACCTCAGGTGATCTGCCCACCTCCACTTCCCAAAGTGCTGGGATTACAGGCATGAGCCACCACACCTGGCATTTTGTATTTTTTTTTAACAGATGGGTTTCACCATGTTGCCCAGGCTGGTCTCAAACTCCCAGGCTCAGTCAATCTGCCAGCCTCGACCTCCGAAAGTGCTGGGATTACAGATGTGAGTTACCACACCTGGCCAACAAAACTTATTCCTTAAGGGAATAGTGACCATGGTGAGAATTTGAGCTTAATTCTTTCTGCTCATGTTCATAAAGCACTTGGCAGAATTTCTGGCTGTTTTTCTTGGCATTGTTTTTGTTATTATTATTACTCTTATAAAATCTGTACTTTTAAAAATCATAAAAATTTCAGATATGATACATGCATTTTACATGTTACACATTTTTCTGTATATAAATAGACAATTTTCTAGTTATGTGCTGGTGTTTGATAATCTAATTATATTCACTATTATTTTTCACAAGTCTTAATTTAAAATCCAGGAAAGTATTACATATTCCCCTTAAACGTTATACAAGACAGACCACCATAAGTAATGTAACCAATACTCACACCCATTTGTATCAACTGAGTGTTTTACTGCTGTTGAGAAAAGTAGTCATAATCTTTCCTTATGCAGATAAAATTAGAATGATTTATTTCTGCTTCTTTTTGTGGTTGTGTTAATGCTACATATGAAGAATGAAATCTCCATAAATGTATTACACTTTAACTTACATTTTCAATTTTTTTCCAGAATTTATATGTGTAGAATTGAAGGTTTACTGCATTAAAACACAGTGGTGACTGGTATTGGATCTGTGTATGAAATAACAGTTGAAAGGAAAGGAGAAAGAGATGAGAAGAATGAGGAAGAAGGAGTGATGCCAGGGAAAATAAAATGCTCATTTTACTCAAGGTCATGTGAAAGGGAAAGGGGTGGATAAAGGATGAAAATATTTGATAGTATGATGCAACCTGAAGGAAACTGAATGATAAAGGAAACGTGACTTTCTTCTGTTTCTATTCATCTTCATTGGTTATTTCCCCTGTGGTTTACCTTGTCCTGCATTTGTGAAGAGAGATGGAGCCTTATCACTCAGATTCATTCTCTACTGTGTCATTAGAACTTTGAAAGGCAAGATTAGTTGTCCTTGACAGATATACTATTATCTTTCTTATCAGATCCTTTTGGTAGCTTTTTCTAAAGATCATAGTCTCTAAATCTGTAGCTTCCTTTTGTTTTCTCTTTGCAAGAAGTCACTAAAAAATATCTCTTTTTCTCCTCCCTTCTTTCCTATTGTTTTCTTCCTTGCTTCATTAACCTCTACTCAGCCTGACATTTTGTGCAGTTGTGTACTACAAATGCTTTGGACTGACATGACATATATCTCTTTTTTGGCACTTTATGGATGTTTCATTGCTAGAAAAAAATACTCCCTCCTAATTGCTTATTATTGGCTATCCAAACCACCTAAGTATTAGAAAATACTTTTAGAATATCTTTTATGACAACATTAAAAAATAATTTTCACATAAAAGGGACTTTTGGGTCTGCTTACTCTACTGAGGTGAATTTTCTCATTTGCTATTTCACATTTAGCTAGAAGCTAGCCGCAAGCTCTATTTGTGGGACTATCACCAACTAGTGGTTTTGTGTTCAATGGCTAGGCCACGTACTTTCAAGTTTCTCAGTTGCATAAAGTTCTGGATAAGTAGTCAAGCTATTACTGCTATTTTAGATTGTTTTGTAGAATATTTTGTGTTCTGTATTTATTTATTTTTTTCTGGAATAACTGTGGTAATTCTAATTAAATTTATCTTTGTTATATTTGTAGAATAACTTTTTAAATTTCTTCACAACTACAATTAATTAGTGATTAAAATAATTCGTTCATCAAAACATTTACATTAAACTCTCTCTGTACATTCCAAATTGCCATGTCATTTTCAAATTATATAATCTTTTTAATCTCACAACTATTTTTTAATAAAAATTTGATATTCCTAATTTTAAAATCGAGTAACGTGAATATTTTAAAAACTCACTACCTCAAGCAATACTACTTGTCTTCATTTTTTTGGGCAGCTATAACAAAATACCATAGACTGGTTAGCTTGTAAACAATAAAAATTTATTTCTCCTAGTTTTGAAGCCTGGGAAGTCTAAGGTGTTGGCAGATTGAGTGTCTGATGAGGGCTTTTATCCTTGTTTGTAGATGAACCTTATTACTATGTCTCCACATATCAACATGTAAAACCTATGGTAAGGCTTGGAGAGACACATTTGGACCATAGTACAGCTTATTAAACTGTCTAGAAATCATTTAAGGAGAAAAGGTTACTTTTTCAAAGGAAAAATATAAAACTATATCACAGACCTAAGAATGTGTTGCAAAAAACCAATATTTTTCTCTTCTCACTTGGGTCCAGTGGTTGGTGGCCTGGAAATTAAATGACAATATACATATTGACAGGAGAAAAGACGATGTTGATTTATATGCTTATGAAGGAGCTCTCAATAATGGAAAAAGTCATAGAATAGCTGGAAGTAAATGTTCCTATATATAAACTTAATGAAAGGAAAGATTTTAGGGCTCCAATGAGAAAGTATGAGCGATTCCATAGTGTTGTTTAATGGTAACAGAAATGGATTATCTTCTTGGCAGCTAATTTGCAGGAAACTCCCTTTGGGGAGGGTTAATAACAGCTATGTTTTGGGGAGTTTATACTTTAGCAGATAAGGGAAGTTCCAATAAGATTTCTGCTGCATCTTCTCTAGTTCAAATATTTTCAATTTAAAATAAATGTTATGCCAACTATGGGAGTCAAAGAGGATCCCCACAAATGGTAGAGCTAGAAAATTCTACCTTAAAAATCTTCATGTTGTTACATTTTAAGTTTGTGTATGAAATGTCTGTACTATTATCAAGCTTTTTAAAGAAATTGCCCCTGTTGCATGGTTCTTGTTTTTAAATTCAATAGGTTAAGGCAATCAAACAGTATTTAGTGAGACATGGATCATAAAGCAAAATGTAATTTGCTTATATTTATTTTAATTTTAAACATATCAATGCATATATACTTAGCTTCAAATTTATACTGAAAATAGCTTAGACTTTTAAACCAAAGTAAATAAGTTAAGATTTGAGAAATGTTTTTGAGATTTCTATAAAAATTAGTTAAGAAATCATCATCTGCTATGTTTCAGCATCACAAAACATATCAGCTGAATGTTTCTTAACTAAGAATTGTGTTTATAAACTTGTAACTTCATTCTGTAATTCTCATCTAAAGCAAATTAATACTTCTCTCCCCAGTGTATATCAGTGCTTGGCATAAAGTACACACACATGTTTGTTAAATAAACAAGTAGATAAATAAATGCTTTTTCAACTTGAACTGTTATGGTTGTATATTTACAGCATAGAAAGAAAAAAATAAATTAATTTTTAAATCATTAAAGATAATTTCTTTCTGAACTCTTTTAGGATGATAATACATGCCTGGTTTTGTGTAATAGTTCTGCTTTATACTTGTCTTATTGTAAGTATTAATAATATCTCTGTTTACTCCCAAAGTGTCCTAGTTTGGGCAGTAATTTATATGGTTCTTCAACTTATTTTTCACATGGGATATATAAAGTGTGTATGTATATGGCAGAGAATAGAAAACTGCTTGTGTTGCTTCACTATTTTTATTTCTATTCTGGTTCCTGAACTAAATGGTTTGAAACCCCTAAACTTTGGATTTCTTACATAAATATGACGGTTTTTTACCTCAACATATTACTTTGGTTGCAAAAGTCTAATGCCAAGACTTTTATATAATTTATTTGAGTTGAGGCACTCAAAGCCTACTAAAATTATATGTTGCATGTATGCTTATTTCTGAGCTATTACTAATGCAGTTTTTTATTGTTGGGGGCCAAGACTTTTGGCTCCCTAAATAAAGGCTCACTGAAAATCACTGACATGAGGCAAATTAATTAATAATAGAAAAGGCATACATATTTATTTAATGTGTATACAAGGGAGCATTCAGAATGAAGACCCAACTTCCCAATGCAGTACAGAAGCTTATATGCCATCTTGAGATTACAGACAGAATGAGGTTGCAGAAAAACAGGTTATGTATGGGATGGGGAGAAGAGGAAGTCCGTTGAAGGGTAATAAATGATTACTAGGGAAAATGATGGATCTGGGAACATAAATTAACTTGTAAATAGTTCTCTTTGGAATTTAAATGATGCTTGCAGATAGTCATTACCTCAAAAAAAAGGTCTGTTCCGGTGTGGATGTATCTTTGGTCTTACAGAGAGGGAAGAAAACTATTATATTCCCTGGTGGGTCCAAATCTTGGGAAGATAAAGAGGCTTCACATTTTGGTGTGCTGGTTTCTGAGTACCAACATTATTGTCATCATTAGTGAAATAATGTGGAATACAGTGATTTGCAACTTGCAGAATATTATACAAATGGAAAGTAGGTGAAACAGTATTCGTTACAGGTGTTTTCTAAATATGTCCAGCTTTCCTTCCTTTAGACATATAATAGAATTGTCCTTTGTTGCCCCCTTAAAGCTAAAAAAAAAATTGCCAAACAGAAACTTTACAAGCTGTTTCATGATGTATTATCTTCCCTGCCCATGAAAACTTAAGCTTCCGTGCAATCTTAGCACTTGGGTGTCTGAGTGAAACCCTTATAGTTCTCCATGTAGCATCAATAGGAGAAATCAACTTTTATTATGTTAAGCCATTGATATTTTAATGTGCTTTGTCACTATAACATAACATATCTTACATCAACTGCTAAAATAACCTTCTTACCTAGTACCTATCATCTGCCTTTGAGAAACAATTGCACTATTTGCTTTCAAAGACGTCACAACCCCTCCCAGTACCTTGGCCTTCTTTCCTGCTGAGGTCAGATGGCCACTAGTCTTTTTTGACCACACAATCTGTAATCTCTCAAAAGAAAATGTCATGGTGTTTTACAGCTGGAAGTTATCATAGGAATTATACAGTTGCAGTCCATCATTTAGATAAGTCACATAAAATAGTATAGCCTAAATAGGTCTGATAGTCACTCCTTATGTGAAGTCAGAAAAGTACTTAATCTTTCTCAATTTAATTTTCTTAACTTTCAAAACGTAGATAATCACACCTTCCTGTCAGGTTTCTTTAAAGGATTAAGTTAATTTAAGTGAGCTCATCAGCACATTGTGGTCATAGGACATCTACATATCCCTTTGTTCCTTACTGGTTACATCAGGTTACACAGGTAAAGAGTGTTAGAGCTAGGACTTAAAAATAACATCTATAAGAGTTTTATATGCTGCAGTGAGCTACGATCACACCACTGCACTATGATCACACCCACCATGGGTGACAGAGCAAGACCCTATCTCAAAACAACAAAAATAGTTTTATAGTCTTATTTTTATATTCATTAGCTATTCTTTGTAAACTACAACCGACTTGTTATTCAGCCAGAATAGGAATTATTATTGTATCTATTTCACAATAGCCAATTAAGACCCAGAGGCTGCAATTAGTCCAAAATCACCATTAGTATATAACAGAACTAGAGCTCAAACCCGTGGCCTCTGGCTTGAACACTGTGCTCTTTGTTTTCTGCTACCTGAAGCATAAACACAGTGCTGTGGACTTTCTAGCCAGGGCTTTTCCACTAGAAATAACCTTTGTACAAGTGGACATTTTTGAATTTCTCAATACTCAATAGTGAAGACAATATGAAATAACAATTTATATATTTTAGATTATACTGATGGGATAAAAATTTCAAAATAAACTCCTATGTAATTAAGAATTTGGCTGGCCTTTGCCTCCGATTCCCAAGAAGTAGCTTCTAAATCCTTGGAAAGGATGTAAATCTTTAGGGAACGGAATGTCTTTATCATTCTTGGTGAGCCTTGATGATGATACATTTGTCCTAAGGAGGTAATTCATGGGCGCCCCTAGAAAGTTTGTGTTAATGAGATGACTCAGAATAGAGGTTGTACATACCAGAAAGACCAACAATATGATTAGAGGTTTAGGAGCTTTGAACTATGTGATAATAGCGTAACCTCTGGGTAGAGGAGAGGGGCTGAAGACTGAGTTCAATCTCATAGCAAATGATTGAATCAATCATGTCTACCTAACAAAACCCCAATAAAAACTGTGGGCACAAATCTCAGATGAGCTTCCCTGATTGGCAATAATCTACATATGGTCACATGTAGATATGACAGAAGGGTGATTCCTCCTGACTCCACGGGGAAAAGGCAAAAGATCCCTCTTATTTAAGATCCTTCCATACCTTGCCCTACGAATTTCTTCTTTTGACTGGTTCTGATTTGTATCTTTTTGCTATAATAATGCTCTAATCATAAGAATAGCACTTTCCTTTGTTCTGTGAATTATTGAACCTGAGGAGTAGTAGAAGCCTTAAATTAGTAGCCAGCTCTGTAGTGAGGGCATTCTTTTGGAAATCTATGTCCTTAACCTGTGAAGTTTGGCCCAACTCTAAGTAAGTGGTATCAGAATTTATGGCTTAAACATACTCCAAAATCAAGAATATAAATGCATAATACAGACAGTGCTTTCTTTCTTTCTTTCTTTCTTTCTTTTTTTTTTTTTTTTTGAGATGGAGTCTCACTCTGTCACCCAGGCTGGAATGCAGTGGCTCAATCTCGGCTCACTGCAACCTCCGCCTCTCGGGTTCAAGCAATTCTCCTGCCTCAGCCTCCTGAGTAACTGGGACTACAGGCGTGCACCACCACGCCCGGCTAATTTTTGTATTTTTAGTAGAGACGGGGTTTCACCATATTGGTCAGACTGGTCTTGAACTCCTGACCTCGTGATCCACCCACCTCAGCCTCCCAAAGTAATAGGATTACAGGCGTGAGCCACTGTACCTGGCTGTCGACAGTGCTTTATTTTTGATACTTTCAACCCTTAGGTAAAGACAAACAACATTTCAAGTTACCTCATATTTTTAAAAGTTTTGCATTATGTTTACACTAAATAATGAAGGATATTTCCTAACCGTATATTTTTTATCATGATTAAAATAAACTGCAGGGCAAATTTATGTTACTCTGGAAGTAGAGAAAATCATGATGGCAGATAGGAGGCAGGACTAATTTGCAACTTCCACTGAGACAGACAGACCAGTGTGTGGAGACTCACATCACGAACTTTTGCTCCAAGAACTACTGCAGGACCATACCAGGAAAGCTGAGAGAATCCACAGAAGGATCTTGATTACCACCACAGGCTCCCTGAGATGCTGAAGAAAACTTGCGAGTCTGCTTGCTTTCTCAGCAGGGAAGCTTGTGGACTGGGGCAAGTTCTCAGCCCTGGTCACTGGCTACCTGGAAATAGACTGGGTGGTGTTGGGGAAGCACAGTGGGACTGAGAACACCCTTTAGGACTGCAGGCTGCATGGGAGCAGGGTGAAGCCTGTGACTGCTGGCTTTCCCCCACTTGCCTGGTGACCTGTATGACTCAGCAGAGGCAGCCATAATCACCCCGGGAATATAAATCCACTGGACTGGGAACCACACTCCCATCCCCTACAGCAGCTGCAGTAAGCCCCGCCCAAGGAGAGGCTGAGCTCAGACACCCATATCTCTGCCCCCACTTGGTGATCTGTCTCTACCCATCCTGGTAGTTGAAGACAAAAATCATAATCATAATCTCTTGGGAACTCTATGGCCCTGCCCACTGCCTAAGAAACCTGACTACTTAACCAGGTGTGCCTAGGGCAAGTTCGCATTTCCTTATAGGGCTGCAGCTGATGCACTCTCAAAAGTGCCACCTCCTGGCTAGAGGCCAACAAAGACAAAAGCAGCACCCTAAATAAAAACGACCAAAGTCCCTCACAAAGTCCACTTTACTCCCCTGCTACCTCCACCAGAGCAGGTACTGGTATCTATGGCTGCAAGACCTGAAGATAGATCACATCACAAAACTCCTTGAAAACACTCCTCAGTACCAGCCTGGAGCCCAGTAGCTCCACTGGGTGGTTAGACCCAGAAGAGTGGAAACAATCACTACAGTTTAGCTCTCAGGAAGCCCCATTCCTAGGGGAAGGAGCAGAACACCACATTAAGGGAGCACCCGGAGAGACAAAAGAATCTGAACAGCAGACCTTGAATCCCAGAGCTTCCCACCGACATAGTCTACCCAAATAAGAAGGAACCAGAAAAACAATTCTGATTCTGTAATACCCACTGAAAACAAGGTTCTTTAATACCCCCTGGAAATTATACCAGCTCACTAAGAATGGATCCAAACTAAGATGAAATCTCTGAATTGCCAAAAAATAATTAATAAGGTCAATTATTAAGCTAATCAAGGAGGCACAAGAGAAAGGTTAAATCCAACTTAAATAAAAAGCATGATACAGGATATAAAAAGATCTTCAGTGAGATAGATAGCATAAATAAAAAACAATACAACCTCTGGAAATCAAGGACACACTTAGAGAAATGAAAAATGCACTGGAAAGTCTAAGCAATCAAGTTGAACAGCAGAAAAAAAAAAACTTAAGAGCTTGAAGACAAGGCATTTGAATTAACTCAAACCATTAAAGTCAAAAACAAAAGAATTTTTTCAAAAAATGAGCGAAGCCTCCAAAAAGTTTGGGACAATGTTAGACGTCCAAACCTAAGAATAATTGGTGTTCCCAAGGAAGAAGAGAAATCTAAAAATTTGGAAAACATATTTCAGGGAATAGTTGAGGAAAACATCTCCAGCCTTGCCAGAGATCTAGACATCCAATGAAAGAAGCTCAAAGAAGACCTGGCAGATTCATCACAAAAAAAAATCACCTGGGCACATAGTCATGAGGTTGTCTAAAGTCAAGATGAAGGAAAGAACCTTAAGAGATGTGAAGCAAAAGCATGAGATAACCCATGAAGTAAAACCTATCAGATTAAGAGCAGATTTCTCAGCAGAAACCCTATAAGCCAGAATGGACTGGGGACCTATTTTTAGCCTCCTTAAACAAAACAATTATCAGCCAAAAATTTTGTATCCAGTGTAATTAAGCTTCATAAATAAAGGAAAGATTCAGTCTTTCCCAGATAAACAAATGCTGATAGAATTTGCCACTACCAAGCCAGCACTACAAGAACTGCTAAAAAGAGCTCTAAATCTTGAAACAAATCCTCCTCAAAATACACTAAAATAGAACCTCCTTAAAGCATAAATCTCACAGGACCTATATAACAATAAAAACATTAAAAAAAAAAGGTATTCAGGCCACAAATAGCACACGAATAGAATAGTACCTTACATCTCAGTACTAACATTGAATGTAAATAGCCTAAATGCTCCACTTAAAAGATACAGAATGGCAGAATAGATACAAATTCACCAACCAAGTTTCTGCTGTCCTGAGGAGACTCAACACATAAGGACTCATATAAACTTAAGGTAAATGGGTGAAAAAAGATATTCCATGAAGATGGACACCAAAAGTGAGCAGGAATAGCTATTTTTTCTATCAGATAAAACAAACTTTTAAGCAACAGCAGTTAAAAATGACAAAAGGGGACATTATATGATGATAAAAGGACTAGGCCAACAGGAAAACATTGCAAATCTAAATATATATCCACCAAACACTGGAGCTTCCAAATTTACAGAACGATTACTACTAGACTGACGAAATGAGATAAACAGCAAAACGATAAAGTGGGGGACTTTAATGCTCCACTGACAGCACTTGTCAGGTCATCAAGACAGAAGGTCAACAAAGAAACAATGGACCTACAGTACCTACATTGTACTCCACAACAAATGGACTTAACAGATATTTACAGAACATTCTACCCAACAACTGCAGCATACACATTCTACTCATCAGCACATGGAACACTCTCCAGGATAGACCATATGATAGGCCACAAAACAAGTCCCAGTAAATTCAAAAGAATCAAAATTATATCAAGTATTCCCTCAGACCACAGTGGAAAAAAATTGGAAATCAACTCTGATTGGAACCCTTAAAACATGCAAATACATGGAAATTAAATAACCTGCTCCTGGATGATGGTTGGGTCAACAATGAAATCAAGATGGAAGTTAAAATTTTTTTTTGAGCTGAACGACAATAGTGACACAACCTATCGAAACTGGGATACAGCAAAACGGTGCTAATAGGAAAGTTCACAGGATTAAATGCCTATATTAAAAAGTCTGAAAGAGCAAAAATAGACAATCTAAGGTCACGTCTCACAAAACTGGAGAAACAAGAACAAACAAAACTGATGGATACTGGGGGGAAATGGTAGGGTGTGGCAAGAGATAAAAGGCTACAGTTGGGTACAGTATATGCTGCTTGGGTGATGGGTGCTGCAAAATTTCAGATATCACCACTAAAGAACTTATTCATGTAACCAAACACTGCCTGTTCCCCCAAAATCCATTGAAATGAAAAATTAAAAAATTTTTAAAAATCTTAGTCTGAATGTTCTTTATTTTATTTATTTTCTGAGAACACAGTTTTCAAAACCTAAGATACCCTTATCTGATGAAAATATGACAGAAAGTTAAGATTGTTCTTTCTGTGGCATGAACAAATGGACGTTTATTATAAATTCTCTTTATGGAAGTGTGAAATATATTCTTAGTTGTATTTATGTTTCAGTAATAATGTTGCTTTCTTCCCTTTCAATGTTGAATAAACAAAGCATGCAATAATTGAACAGTACCAAATAATAGTATCACAGGAATTTGCAAATATTAGAAAGCAGGGCTTTACTCCTGCCTTCAGAGAGCTGATGATAAGCAGCCTACAATTTCACAGTGGTCTTTTTTCAATCTCCTAGACAATACACATCCAATTTCCACCAGGAACACATCCTCTTAGTAATTTGCTCTGCAGAATTGGGATGGTAGTGGATTTGATGTTACACTACCTGCTTTATTGCCGATTAGTAATCTCACCATGTCCAGTCATCATTACCTGCCAACTCCATAATGAGAAAAAGGTTTCCATTTACAAAGTTCTCCCTTGGTGAAATATTTCATTGTTGTATAACTTTGAAGTGTTACAATTTGTTTTTTGATGAACTCATCTAATATCTCCTGCTTTGCACTAATAACCTCAATAAAATTTGAATAGATACTATCTTAAATTCATGATTGATAAGATTATTCATCTTAAGAGTATATCAATATTAGAAGTAATTTTTTCTCTTGATAATAAAACATATTTAATTTATATAAATATTTCTTTTTAGTTACCATTTAATGGACATCAACTTCATGCCAGGCAATGTACTAAGTAGTCTTCTTATAGTCATCTTCTTAATTCTTTCTCTAAATCTCTACCAGGAAAATAAGATTTGCATATGCTCTGAATTGAAATATATACCTCACTAGGGAAGGAACACTGTCCATTTTTCCAGTGTATGGAGGACAAGGCTCTTGGCCCTCTAAGATTCACTGAAAATTACTGACATGAGGCAGATTAATTAATAAAAGAAAAGGCATGCAAATTTATTAAAGGCATATACATGGGAGACTTCAGAATGAAGTGAAGACCAACTTCCCAATGAGGTGCAGAGGCTTATTTACAATCTTGAGGTTACAGGAAGAATGAAGGCTTGGATCCTGGTAAAACGGGTTAGAAGAGCAGGGGAGAAAAGAGGAATTCTACTAAGGCACAATAAATGTTGCTAGGGAACAGAAATAAAATTGTAAATAGTTTTCTATGGAATTAAGGAAATCTTAGAGACAGTGTTTCTGGAAAAGGATTCTGTTCAAATATAGTTATGTTTCTGGTTTTCTTTCCTGTAATGGATAATGAGATAACAAGGAGAGGAACAAGAATAATTGTTCTCCTTTGTAGGTCAGTTCTTATCTTTATGTAGATAGGGAACAAGCCTATTCCAGGGCTTGTTAATCTAGAAGAGATTTTAATTTAAAGTACTCATTATATCAAGGAGGCATATTTTGGCATGAAATATTTTTATTTCCTTCAAATGACATATATATGATATACATGACATGTATGTCATATACATGACATGTATGTCATATATATGACATTTATGACATATATGATATATATGACATATATGACATTATACAAGATTATATTTATAAGATTTATATATATAAGATGTGTATATATATAGAGAGAGAGAGAGAAAGAGAATGGTGCTGAGAACATAGTAGAAACTCAATAAGTGTTAGTTGAATGAATGTGTTTATTTCCATTGTATAAACTTACACTAAGTAACTTTTCAACATCAAACAACTTATAGGACTAAGGCTATCATTTGAATGAGTGCTTTCTACTAATTATATAACTGTTAGCGGAAATGTGTCCTGATCCAGACCCCGAGAGAGTTCTTGATCTCATGCAAGAAATAATTTGGAGAGGGTCCACAAAGTAAAGTGAAAACAAGTTTGTTAGCACAGTAAAGAAATAAAATAATGGCTACTTCTAGACAGAGAAGGAATGCACCCACTTTGGTACAATGCTTGTTGAAAACCAAAATAATTCACAGATACTTTGAAAGAAGGGGCAGGTCACTGCAAATTCCATGAGACAGGCAAAAATCTCTTGTGCTCTCTTGAAAGCACCACTTCATGGCTGGAGGCCAACCAACTCAGGACATTACAGAAACTCATACAGAATAACCCTGTTCCGAGGAAGGAGGAAACAACAGCTGATTCTGCTACCTGCAACATCCTGGCTAACCAGTGGTCCTGAGTCTGTCCATGTGACAATTTCACTGCTAGCATAACAAGCATTCGAGAAAGCCAGCACACTAAACATATCTACAACCAAGGACTCTCACAGAGTCTACTTTACTCCCCTCCCACCTCCACCAGAGCAAGCGCTGGTATCCATAGCTGGGAAACCTGAAGACAGATAACATCACAAGCCACTTTGCAGACATTCCCCAGCACCAGGCCAGAGGCTGGTGGCCCTATTGTGTGACTATACCCAGAAGAGTAATAACAATCACTGCAGTGTGGCTCACAGGAAGCCCCATCTCTAGTGGAAGGAGGCATGCACCACAACAAGAGACCACCTGTGGGACAAAAGAATCTGAACAGCAGCCCTTAAGTTCCAGACCTTTCCACTGAAATAGTCTACCCAAATGAGAAGGAATCAAAAGGTAATTCTGGTAATATGCCAAAACAAGTTTCTATAACACCCCAGAAAGACCACAGCAAAGAATCCAAAACAAAAATAAAGCTTTGAATTGCCAGATAAATAATTCAGAAGATTGATATTAAGCTACTCAAAGAGATACCACATAAAGGTGAAAACCAACAAAACAATAAAAAACAAATACAGAATATGGATGAGAAATTCTTCAGAGAAATAAATATTAGAAAGAAAAATAATCACAACTGTGGAGATGAAAGACACACTTAAGAGACATAAAAAATGACTGGAAACCTTCAAAAATAGCATCGAACAAGTAGAAGACAGAGCTTGAAGACAAGGCTTTCAAATTAACATAATTACAGAGAGATAAAAAAAAAAAAGAAAATGAACAAAGCCTCTAAGGAATTTGGAATTATGTTAAACCTAAGAATAATTGGTTTTCCTGAGGAAGAAGAGAAACCTAAAATTTTGGAAAACATATTTGAGGGAATAATTGAGGAAAAGTTCCCTGGCCTTGCTGGAGATCTAGACATCCAAATACAAGAAGCTCAAAGAACATTTGGGAAACTCATCCCAAAAAGATCATCACCCAGGCAAATAGTCGTCAGGTTACCTAAAGTCAAGAAAAGGGAAAAAAATCTTAAGAGCTGTGAGACAAAAGCACCAGGTAACCTATAAAGGAAAACATATTAGATTATCAGCAGATTTCTCAACAGAAACTCTACAAGCCAGAAAGTATTGGGTCCTGTCTTTAGCCCTCCTGAAACAAAATAATTGTCAACCAATAATTTTGTATCTAGCAAAACTGAGCTTCAAAAAATGAAGAAAAGATAAAGTATTTTTTCAGACAAACAAATGCTACTACCAAGGCCACACTAAAGAAATGATAAAGAGTTCTAGTCTTGAAACAAAATCTTAAAATACACCAAAATAGAAACTGTTTAATGTATAAATCTCACAGGGCCTATAAAACAACACAACGAAAAAAACCCAAGGTATTCAGGCAACAACTGACATGACA
Source organism: Gorilla gorilla gorilla (assembly GCF_029281585.2). Lineage (NCBI taxonomy): Eukaryota > Metazoa > Chordata > Mammalia > Primates > Hominidae > Gorilla > Gorilla gorilla. Next base: position 176,558,544 of record NC_086017.1, read on the forward strand.
AATAGAACAGTACCTCACAGAAATACAAAAAAAAAAAAAAAAAAACTACAAAAGATCTTTCAAGGTTACTATGAACACATTTTTGCACACAAACTCAAAAAATCTAGAGGATATGGATAATTTCCTGGAAATATATAACCCTCCCAGATTAAATCAGGAAGAAATAGAAACTCTTAACTGACAAATAACAAGTAGTATAATTGAAACAGTAATTTAAAAAGGCAAACAAATAAAGTTCAGGACCAGATGGATTCACAGCTGAATTCTATCAGGCATTCAAAGAAGAATTGGTGCCAATCTTACTGAAACTACTTCGAAAGAGAGAGAAAAAGGGAATCCTCCCTAAAGCATTCTATGAAGCCAGTATCACCCTAATACCTAAACCAGGAAAAGATATAACAAACAAACAAAAAAGAAACTACAGATCAATATCCCTGGTGAACATAGATGCAAAAATCCTCAGCAAAATACTAGTTAATTGAATTCAACAGCATATTAAAAAGATAATCCACATGATCAAGTTGGTTTTATACCAGGGATTCAGGGATAATTTAACATACACAAGTCAATGGATGTGATACATCACATACACAGAATTCAAAACAAAAATAATATGATCATCTCAATAGATGCAGAAAAAGCATTTGACAAAATTCAGCATCACTTTATGATTAAAATACTCAGCAAAAGTGACATAGAAGGAACATATCTCAAGATAACAAAAGCTATCTATGACAAACCCACAGCCAACATTATACTGAATTGGGAAAAGTTGAAAGAACCAAGAACTAGAACAAGACAAGGATGGCCACTTTCACCACCTCTATTCATTATAGTACTAGAATTCCTAGCTAGAGCAATTAGGCAAGGGAAAGAAATAAAAGGCAACCAAATTGATAAAGAGGAAGTCAAATTGTCGCAGTTTGCCAATGATATGATTGTATAACTAGAAAACCCTAAAGACTCGTCCAGAAAGCTCATGGAGAGGAAAAAGGAATTCAGTAAAGTTTCAGGATTGAAAATCAATGTACACAAATCAGTAGTGCTGCTATACACCAAGGGTGAGCAAGCTGAGAATCAAACCAAGAACTCAATTCCTTTTACAACAGCTGTGAAAAAAAATAAAATAAAATACTTAGGGATATAACTAACCAATGAAAGATGAAAGATGGATGATCTCTAAAAGGAAAACTACAAAACACTGCTGAAAGAAATCATCAATGACACAATCAAATGGAAACACATCCCATGCTCATGGATGGGTAGAATCAATATTGTGAAAATGATCATACTGCCAAAAACTATACATTCAATGCATTTCCCATGAAAATACCACCATCATTCTGAAATGGGAGGAGTTCCCTTATCCCCCTCCTAGGGTGTGTGATAGGGGTGTGGCTCGCTTCTTTGGTGCCCCACTGCTCAAACCCCCTAGGGGGAGCATGCAGACAGGGGCAGGTTGTGGGGTGCATTTTGGGGCTCTGACCCCACAGCAACGTATAGGGTGAGTGTTAGAGCTCTCAAAGCCCCAGTGAGTGTGTATTACAGTGTGCTTTGTCAGGTTTGTCATCTTGTGGCTTGTGTTAATCAGCTCAATTAGACCCTCTACCTTATGTCAAGGACAGAGGACTTTCTGTATCCCGGGTTCTTGACCTAGTATCACAGAAAAATCAGATCACACATGGGCTTGGAGGATGGGTCCAAGATTCTATTGAGTGGTGGAGGTAGCTCTCAGCAAGGTGGACTGGGAGCCAGAAGGGGGATGGAGTGGGAAGGTGGTTTTCCTCTGAATCAAGCTGCCCAGTGGCCAGACTCTCCTCTGACTGTCCCCGACCAAATTCCACGTCATTCTCCCTCAATGGCCTGCCAGTGTCTACTGGTGTCTGTCAGTGTGCTCTTCTGCTCCTTTTGATGTCCAGCTGCTTGTGTCTTTGCCCACTAGGGTCTCAGGTTTCTATGGGCACAGAATGGGGGGCATGGCATGCCAGAGTGGTCTTGGAAAATGCAACATTTGGGTGCAAAAACAGGAGTGCCTGCTCTCACTTAGTTCCATGGGCACAAGCCTGAGAGTGGAGCCGTCGCCAGAGACCCCACATTTTTCTATCCAGCACATCCCTGTCCCACTGCCATGTCAATTCTTCACAGAACTAGAAAACACAATCCTAAAAGTGATGTGGAACTGTAAAAGAGACTACATAGACAAAGCAAGATTAAATAAAAAGAACAAATCTGGAGGCATCACATTACACTACTTCAAACTATACTACAAGGCCATAGTCACCAAAATAGCATGGCTCTGGTATAAAAATAGACACATAGACCAATTGAACAGAATAGAGAACCCAGAAATAAAGCCAAATATTTGCAGTCAACTGGTCTTCGAAAAGCAAACAAAAACTTGCGGTGGGGAAAGGACACCCTACTCAGCAAATTGTGCTGTTATAATTGGCAAGCTACCTGGAGAAGAAGTAAGCTGGGTCCTCATCTCTTACCTTATACAAAAATCAACACAAGATGGATCAAAACCTTCTAGACATTGGTTTAGGCAAATAATTCATGACCAAGAATCCAAAAGCAAATACAGCATATAAAAAAATGAGTAGATGGGACCTAATTAAAGCCAAAGAAATAATCAGCAGACTAAGCAGGCTGCCTACAAAGTGGGAGAACATATTTGCAAACTATGCATTCGGCAAAGGACTAATATCCAGAAACTACAAGAAACTCAAAGAAATCAGCAAGAAAAAAACAAATAATCCCATCCAAAAGTGAGCAAAGGACATGATTAGACAGTTCTCAAAAGAATATATACAAACAGCCAACAAACACATGAAAAAATGCTCAACATCACTAATCGTCAGGGAGATCCAAATTAAAACTACAATAGGATACCACCTTTCTCCTGCAAGAATGGCCGTTGGTAAAAGGTCAAAAAAAATAGATGTTGGCATTATGTGGTTAAAAAAAAAAAAAGGAACATTTATACACTGCTGGTGAGAATATAAATTAATACAACCATTTAAAAGTAGAACTACCATTTGATCCAGCAATCCCAGTACTGGGTATCTACTCAGAGGAAAAGAAGTCATTATATGAAAAAGACACTTGTACACACATTTATAGCAGGACAATTTGCAATTGCAAAAATATGTAACAAGCCTCAATGCCCATCAACAAGCAAGTAGATAAAGAAAATGTGATATTATATATATATATACATATATATATATCTGCCATGGAATACTGCTCAGCCATGAAAAGGAACAAAATAATGGCATTTGCAGCAACCGGGATGTTAGAGACCATTATTCTAAGTGAAGTAACTCAGGAATGGAAAACCAAATATTTTATGTTCTCACTTAAAAGTGGGAGCTAAGCTATGAGGATGCAAAGGCATAAGAGTTACATAATGAACTTTGGGGACTTGGAGAGAAGATTGGCAGGTGGTGAAAAACAAAAGACTACACATTGGGTACAGAGTACGCTGCTCAGGTGATGGGTGCACCAAAATTTCAGAAATCGCCACTAAAGAACTTTTCCATGCAATGAAACACCACCTTATTCCCCTACAACAACTGAACGAAAATAAAAATAAAATTAAAATAAAATAAAGGCAAAAAATCATGGGGGGAAATGGGCTCCAGTACAAGGAC